>NC_068995.1:46863771-46864533 GCF_001194135.2 Octopus bimaculoides | reverse complement strand
TATATATATATATACATACATATATATATATATACATACATTTATATATATATAAATAAACGCTCCAGACGAATACATATACATACATATAGACGACACTATCCCACATGAATACGCACATACACATACATACATACATGCATGCATACATAATACATACATACATACATACATACATGCATGCATGCATACATAACAGTTTGACATGCTTCTTTTCTTCTGTTAATTCAATGGGAGACGAACGAGTGATGTTGTTAGTGGCGATGATGGCGGGGAGTTTAGTCTAGGCGATAAATATGTGAGTGTGATAGTATGGCGAGATAGATGGCAGTTCAGATGGTGCTGGCGTTGGCAGCGAGGATAACACAAGCTGATAACGTTTCCGACCCGCTTCCCCTAAGAATAGGATTTCAGGGACTTTGTGCTCTGTGAGGTCTACAATCTTATCACAATGTTGCGTCAGAAGAAGAAGAAGAAGAAGAAGAAGAAGAAGAAGAAGAAGAAGAAGAAGAAGAAGAAGAAGAAGAAGAAAGTGGCGGAAGAGAGGAGGAGGAAGAGAAAAGGGTCTTTTGTTTGTGTTAAGTTCTCCACTCATCTTGTGATACAAGAAACCGATTATGTATATGAGTCTATACGCATATATACAAACATATATATATATGTACATATGAGTTCATGTACATATATACATACACACACAAACACACACACACACACACACACATATATATATATATATATATATATATATATATATATATA
>NC_068995.1:46857738-46862043 GCF_001194135.2 Octopus bimaculoides | reverse complement strand
ACACACACACACACACACACACACACACATATATATGCACACTAATATTTCATATCGGTGTATGTACATGTCTTGGAGAGTGCGTGTGTATGAGTGTGTGTGTGCGTGCGTGCGTGTGTGCGTACGTGTGTGTGTGTGTGTGTGTGTGTGTGTGTGTGTGTGTGTGCGTGTGTGTGTGTGTGCCTATTTGTGGGTATGTATGCATGACACCCAGATCAAAGACACAGACTGTACTGAACAGCACGTCTGAGTATGTATCAGACTTGATCTATCGGCTTTTAACCTGGAGTTTCCCTTGGCGACGCATTCATCAAACGCTTGCTTGGCAACTGTTTATTGAACCAATCAGCATTAAAAGCCATGTTCAGGTTTGTAAGCAATTTGAATTCCAAGTATTATAAATATCCCTCTTGAAGAGAAGTATGAGGGGCACTTACGTCCTCGTGATAAGTCAACTAGCTAGGTGAAGACGCATTGCTCAGTGGTTAGTGCGTCAGGCTCACAATCATGAGGTAGTCAGTTCGATTCCCGGACCAGGTCGTGTGATGTGTTCTTGAACAAGCATTTATGTTCAGTTTACACAAAATATAAACTCTCTGAAAGGTAAAGACCCCACTTCGGTCACGAATGCCCATGGTATTGCACTTAGAAATTTCCCCCTCCGAAGTACGAGTCCACACAAGGTTGTTTACGGAAGACCAGTGGTCGCTGGTTGTCTATGGCGACACAGCTTGGAACCAGTGGCGTCGCAACTCATTTCTGCAGCTGAGTGAACTGAAGCGAAATTGCTACCTTTGTGCAAAAGTATGAAAGTAGCATTTACCAGGATGCTTTTAATGATTTACAGATTGAAAAATTTCAGCTAAAACCTTACCAAGTTCAGTATCTTTTGTGTCTGGTGACGGATTGTTTTAGGCTGTAAGCTGCCTTGATCTAGTTAATAACAGATTCTATTCTACTAGCACTTTTCAAAGAACTGAAAAAGAGAATAGTATCGGAGTCTGTAAATGGATGTTGCTTAATCTCTAATTTGACTTATTGCTGTTAAGAATGCCATTGCTACCCTGCCAATTCTCATTAAAGACTAACCTGCAAATGCAAAGTGGTGAGTGTCCGGATTAATCTTGTCAAGATTGAGTGCATGACTACTGTTAAGATACAGACAAACCTAAGTATAGCAGTTTATGGTACAGCTATAAATCAGTTATAACAATTTATGGTACAGCTATAAATCCGGTATTTGTTCGTCGGGCACCATTAATAACTTCTAAAATCAACAAAATTGCTTTGATAAGGACAGTTTTTTCTAAAATACAACACATTTAAAAATCAAATCGAATAACTATAAAATTCAGAGTTAAGATATGTAATATTTAAACTGTCCTTATATTTACCTGTAGATTACATACTGATATTTGGCCTGAAAAAACATCGAAATTGACAATATTTCATAACCATGTCATGAAACTTTCATTGATACTTAACTGACAGTTCTAAAACTAAAACTATACGAAATGACACAACTACAGACAATTTTTAGTAAAATTAAAAGCACCTTCTTAAAACTTTTGAGTACATCCGATTAAGAAAGCTAAAATAATAGCAAAATGGATAAGAAAATGAACCATAACTACAACAAAACAGCAACGATAGCTGCAACAGTAACAACAATATAACAAAATATCGTAATTATATAAAATATAATTGAAATAATAAATATCATATAGCAAACGTAGTTTTTCTCATAACATGACTGCATAATTTACAATAATTAAGTCATATATTTCAGGATTAATATTGTTTGGTGAAAAAATATAATTTTTTTTTTTTTTAAATCTCTATGTACTACTTGAATGATAGTTTATCAATAAAAAGCTGAGCAGAATGCTAAATTACGCATTAGATTTAATTAAATAGGATAGAATGTCACCATAAAAAATATTAATGTGTGTCAACAACTATGTTCAGTGATACGGCTGTCCGTATTTTCTTATCGGTAGGGGTCGTTTGGGTATGTCCTTCAAATAGAGTAAAGCAGTCATTGCTCTTCGAATGGAAGCATATGCAGTAACCTGTAAGTTGAGTCGCCTGATTTACAAACAACATAACGTGTTTATGACATAATTATTGCTTTGCTTTGGTTTATTTTATTGCGTGTTTTTCACTGAATCACAGAGCGCAGCTTTGTGTGCCTAGGATAACTGCAGTATATTTTATCGTTAGCATTCACTTTTTTTTACTTCCTGGGTCTGTAGGAAATGGCAGCGATTATGATTTTCGTAACACAGAACCAATCAGAGACTCTTGAGCTGATGCCGTTAAAGTGCTCCACCCTTATTGCAGCCCCTATTTGTTCCACGTACTTCTCAAGATTTTTGCTCACTGTTCCCAGGGTTCCGACAATTATCGGTACTACTACCACCTTTTTCATCGACCTCAACTGATTATTATTATTATTATTATTATTATTATTATTATTATTATTATTATTATTATTATTATTATTATTATCATCGTCATCATCATCTGATTGTCGTTAAAAGTACTTTGCAATAATTCTTCCGGCTCTTTATGTATCTGAATTCACTTCTCGTCACGTTTATTTTGTCTTTCATCTTCGCACAGGTCAGTAAAATAAAACTCTAGTCAATTACTGAAATATATTTTATACGGCATCTTCTCCTTTTAAAACCGTTAGACTTGTACCCAAATGAGAAACCCAGAATTGTGCATCATTTCCAGAATGTTTCTAAATTCTAGAAAGGAACAAAAATTTACCGATTTATGCATCGCACAAAAGCGGAACAGGTTTATTCATATATTCTAGCTCAAATATCTTGCGGTATATGCTCCAAATTTTATATTCTCAGTTCAAATCTTTCCCACGACATCTTTAACTTTCATCCCTACCGGATCCACAAAATAGTGTATTAGTGCATCAGGTTGTATGATTTAAATCCTCCATTCAGTATTACTAGTCTTGCGCCTAAATTTAAAACCGTTCTTGTTCTTGCAGTTGTTGTTATCAATGTTGTTATTTGTGGTAATATGTCTTATTGCGTGTCCCGCATTTAAACCATGTACAATGGACATCTTACATAATTTTACTTAACGATGGTTCGAAACGTTTAAATGGTGACATCCTTCACTTATGGTCGAAAACAAGTTTGTCTTTCGACGGTTATATATTTTTAACTTTTCAATAAATAAATAAATAAAATTGCTATTAGAAATTCAAGAGGGCTTCTCCTTATGAAGGAGCGGGAACAGGCGTTAGTCACAGTGGGGATACACTTATGTAAACAGATACGCCCTCAAGTACTCGAACGAAGACAAACACAATTTTACAGAGAGTGAACAGAAAAAATGAAAACAAATTTAATCACAGAGCAGAACGTAAACACTTCACATTGAAAAAATTACTTTTTTTGACAGAAAACAGTAATATGAACTCGAACATTAAAAAATAAGAAGGTAAGCAACAACAAAAACAAGAGGTAGCACAGATACATCCCAAGTTTGTTATATGAACAAAACAGGCAAAACAAAAGATATATTTTTTATCTTGACCATAAATCGACTGGTCGAAAAGAGTATAGCTTGGCAGAGTTGTTGAACAAAAAGTGGTGCATCATTTCCAGACTGTTTCTAAATTCTAGAAAGGAAGGAAATTTACCGATTTATGCATCATACAAAAGCGGAACAGGTGTATTCATACATTCTAGCTCAAATGATTTATTAGAGATAGTCCTGGTTCATATGTGAAGTGTTATAGCCTCTATGTGTCAAAGGAAGAATTACGGAACCATATACCTTGCTTTGAAAACTGCTAACAGAGTGCAGTCATGCTGATTTAATGTGATACACATCTACCAAGACGCGAGTGATGTAGAACAAACAATGTCAAGATCGATGGCACTAACTGTCAGGTCGTCGGCAGCATTGCGGCAATGAACGGGGAGGAGGTGCGTTCGGCGTCGGCAAGAAGCGATATGCTTTTCGGTGGAGTCCCAATGGAAATACAATTCCAAATGACTCCCGAAGGTTACATGACAATATTCGAATGGTCTCCCGTTTAGGAAGACTTATGAGAAGGCTTAACTTCACGGACTTAACTGCTCGTGTGCTAGTAATGGATAGAATTGTTTTGTACTGAGGAATCTGGAGAAACAGACAGGCAGAGGAAGCCGAACAGTCAGGGACATATATAGACACAGAGAGAGAGAAGGGAGGAAGGAAGGAAGGAAGGAAGGAAGGAAGGAAGGAAGGAAGGAAGGAAGGAAGGAAGGGAGGAAGGAACTGAAG
>NC_068995.1:46856291-46857496 GCF_001194135.2 Octopus bimaculoides | reverse complement strand
TATTATTATTATTATTATTATTATTATTATTATTATTATTATTATTATTATTATTATTATTATTATTATTATTATTATTACCTCTGCCTGAGCGAAGGCGGAGGTATTGTTTTCAGATGTTTGTTTGTCCGTAGGCAAGTTATCTGGAGAACCGCTGGACGGATTCGGATGAAACTTTCAGGAATGTCTGGCCTCATGGCTGACACGAACTGATTAGATTTTAGGATCGATCCGGTACCGGACAAGGATTCTGGATTATATTTTCTGTCTTTTTTTTTTTTACTTAATCTTTGAGAGCGGTCGGGTTCATTTTTAGTATTCTCGTTTGTTAGAGAAATCGAGTTTATTTCAAATGTTTTCATTTTAAAAATCATCTCTGTCTAATCATTGGCATTGCCTTGGCGTAGATTTGCGCTCCCTGAGTGCTCTTATTATTATTATGTTGTTTTTTTCTTCTTTCTTCAAATTTTCTTCCATTTCTCGCCGAGTGTTTTCCGTACACCTAGGGTAGAGAAGCTCATTGTATGCATTCCCAGTTTACACACGCAAATTCACAGGTAAAATATGTATTAAAAGAAAAATTAATAAATAAATAAATTCATGAATGGATGCTGTTTTCACAGCGATAATGCTTTTCTCAGTACCTTATTATTAATTAATTTATTTATTCATTTGATGAAAACTCAACTTATTTTGCAGGGTATGATGGAAAGTGTCAGCTGTAGACTAAGGTGACACTTGTTTACTGATCACGCTCCCTAATCATGGTTCATGAACCCCCAGTTCCAAACAGTAATGTTTTTTTGTAGGTGTCCTGTGTTTATATTTGTACCTATGTTTTCGAGCCACGTTGGTAGTGGAGTGCTAATTATTATCATTTTTTTTCTGTTAATATTTTCTTTCATATCGGTTAGATAACAAATACATGCCGAGTGACAACCATATCATAGAGACGTCAATGCAGGGTAATATTACAGTTCGACATAGCTTCCGGTCTTATTAAGTTAAAAAAATAAACACCAAGAAACAAAGATATTTAGATTACAAGGACAAGAATTTGCGCAGAGTGTGAGCTCCATTGTTTAGCAAAGAATTGGGCAGTACGTGAGCCGTATTCTTATTCTTATTCTCTTCTTTTTCTTATTATCATCATTATTATTATCATCATCCCCCTCCTCCTCCTCCTCCTCCTCCTCCTCCTCCTC
>NC_068995.1:46850487-46855117 GCF_001194135.2 Octopus bimaculoides | reverse complement strand
CCTCCTCCTCCTCCTCCTCCTCCTCCTCCTACTACTACTATTATTATTATTATTATTATTATTATTATTATTATTATTATTATTATTATTTAGTTTTAATCTGCATGTTTGTTACAAGCAGTTGTCGAGACACACCCAGCACCCTAGAGCGAGTGAAGGATAGATGTTACAGTATGACTGATAGCTTGTGGGAGGTGTGTAGTGGCAGGGGCAGTGGCGAAATAACTTCATGTAATACAACACAGACATTTAAATTGATAGAATTATTCGAAATGTGAGGGCAGTACTTCTCAGTACAACCTTTTAGATTTCTCTGAGACATGTTTCTCCTGGGATGTTCTCTACATGTTTCTGACGTCCCGTTATTGTTCATACCTTTTATTATTATTATTATCATTCATCAAGTATTGTACGCGCTCAACAATGCGCAGCCTCGTCTGTCTTGGGTATCTGAATATACTCGAAATAACTATGTATGCAGTAACTGACTGCACTAACATGCATTGCCTGTGAATGTGTGCGTGCTTGTCCATTAATGTGTACCTCTGTGAGTTTGCGCGTGCGTGTGTACGGGAGCGTGTGCGCGTGCGCTTGAGTGTGTGTGAGAGTATATGTTATACCTCTTTGAATGTTACTAGATAATTCCCCAAACAGTTACAATGCCGTCGTTTCTGTATTCAACTATCAGATTTTGCGTACCTTTATTTCCAAATATTTCGTATAAATATATATGTGTGTGTGTGTGTGTGTGTGTATGTGTGCGTGCGTGTGTGTGTGTGTGTAACTATGCATGTATGTGTGTATACATATACATATATATATATATATATATATATATATATATATATATATATATATATATATATAAATATACCACATATGTATGTATATGTGTATGTATGTGTGTGTGTCTGCATGTAGTCATGTATTTATGCATGCATGTATGTATGTATGTACGTATATAAGCATGCCTATATGTATATTACTGTCTTTGGGGAAGGATACTTTGCTTCAAAGGCGTTTCGTTTCTTTTGTCGTTAACAGCAACAATGACCGATCGAATTACTTTGATCTATGGTTCTGTGTGGTTTGGTAAAACCTACAATAATAGCACATTTTCACTCTCTATAACCTTCTTCTTCTTCTTCTTCTTCTTCTTCTTCTTCTTCTTCTTCTTCTTATTATTATTATTATTATTATTATTATTATTATTATTATCATTATTATTATTCCATTGCGTTACGTTACTGCGCAGGTGCGACCAGCGCTATCACGTGCCTGCGTACAGTATTCTCGTTCCGTCTAATATTTTAAATTGTTTTTAAAGTACTGTATGTAAAAACGCACGCACAGCCAATCAGTGCCCGTTCCTTGTTTTGCTAACGCATTATGCATTTTACTGCATCATCTTCTTCGAACATTCCCAAATGCACCTATTATTATTATTATTATTATTATTATTATTATTATTATTATTATTATTATTATTATTATTATTATTATTATTATTATTCAATAACCTTATTCTTATTGCGTAGATTGTTTTCCCAACCAAAACGCCACGGATGGCTTTGAGCAAGTGCAACGTGTCTTGTTTTCTATGATATTTGAAAGTACTTCGCTTAAAATGTGTGCAATTCCCTGAAGTACTTGATTGTATATGATGTGTATATTTGTATGAGCTGGTGTTTTGATTATGTATTTTTTACTTATGTATGTATTTATTTATCGCACTTTTTTTTAATCACTCCCAAAGCACCTATTAATATAATATAGTGTTTCTGCTTTCAGGCCCCACAATCTGGATTTCTCAAGTTCTAGGCTTCTACATTTCTCAATTTCTAGGTTAATATATATTTCGATAATTTTTCCATTTGCTTTGGTCGACATTAACTATCGTCTGTCGAGATATTCAATCCTTTGATAAAGAAGAACTTTCGTTTCTGGTGGTCCTTAACTGGAATATTCTGTCAATCGACTTTTTCTTCCTGTCTGTTTGAAACAACGTATCCTAAACTATGTATAATTCTGCGTATATTTCAGTGTATCTCTATGCCATATCCTTTCTGTGAACGTTCATGCTGCTAACATAACGTCCAGTTCATGAAGGCCTCAATATTCTCGTAACTAGATATATTCTTTCTTTGCCATAACTAGGTTACTAAATATAATGTAATTAATTCTTTTCCTCAAAGTTCACAGATTCTGCAGTATTTAACATACGAAGCGATATCCCGGACTAGTTAAGTTTAATAAAAAAAATAATAACTTATTTACCTAAGTTTTAACATCTTCAACATGGTCACCCCTGCAGCAATACACCGGTCCCAGCGTTCCTGCCAGTTTTGGAATACGGCCTGGAAGTCGTTTTCCGTAAGTGAGTCGAGGACCTTCTGCGATTCGCTCTTGATTTCGGCAATGGTATTAAAACGGCTTCCTTTGAGCTACATTTTAATCTTTGGGAAAAGATGGAAGTCCACAGGTACGAAATCTTGCGGATAGGGTGGGTGCAGAAGCGCTGCCATGTTGTCTTTGACGAGAAACTCACGAGTGAGGATAGTTCGGTGAAGAATCCAATAATTCGCCTCCCACATATCCAGTCACGTTCATGAAATGTCCTCCCTCAAACGGTTCAAATCGTCGCAGCAGAACTCTCGACTGACGGTCTGGCCCCGGGGTACGATTACTCGATGCACAATACCACATTTCCAGAGTTGACTCTCGTGAAATGTTTTCCAGATCATTCATCGTCTTCCAGGAACGTTCTTGCTCTTTTGAATCGCCCGTACCATTCGGAACCTTACATACGACACATTGCCGTAAGCTTGCTAAAGAATTCTCAATGTCTCTGTTGCAGACTTCCTAAGTTTAACGCAAAAATTTCACGCTGTCTCTTTGTTCCTGTCCATGACAAAACTCGCAGACTACAGCAAAACCGTTATCACAAAAACATAAATTTCAGAACTTCCTAAGAAAATACAGCGATAGCATTCGCACACTGCTTCAAGAAGGTTACTACTAGATCTCACTGCACACGCAGCCGTGTGCTGCCATCTATTGGTGCGCTACAGACCTAGTCCGGGAACGTTTTGATACCACCTCGTATTCTGCTTCATTACATGCTTCAGTTGGATTTATAAGACGACTACGATGCAGAGCTGCAATCAAGCATCTTTTGTTAGCTTTGAGCTCTACGCCTAACATACAATGCTGCCATATTCTTTGGCTATTTGAACTATTTTCACCTTTTCAGATACTCACCATGTAATGGTAACCCTTCCTATACATTTAGTTCGGAATTCTCGTCACCCATTCTTGGTTTAATTTGTAACATTTTCACAATTCGTGTCGTTGACTAGCATGTCTCCTCACAAGTATTTGCACTTTAATTTTTATTTTATTTTAGTTTAGTTTATTTTAGGAAAACAGATCGTTGCTTGTTCATGTATGCAACTGTTTGTATTAAGTTTCCATCATTGGTCTTAAGCTAATAACCTTCTCTGAATTTTGTATAGTCGTTTGCTAATTACATATGTTCTCCATTTCTGCATAATCGCGCTAAATATAATTATTATGAATCATATTTTCGAATGGTGAAAGCTTCGCAATCAAGGCTTGCTAATTCGTTTATCGCCCCGTGGAGAATGTTATCCTTGTGAATTAATAGAAAGACAGCCAGAATATTGATATGCATTACGTTAATTTTCATTTATCTCTTTCAAGTCAGTGGTTCACATATAGGGTCCATATGTCTCTCAGATGTTAACATAAGATTTTGTTGTTAAAATTTACGTGCAATAAAATCAGTTATACTTGTACAATATAGAAAATATTTTTAGAAATTGTTAATCCAATTTCCAATAACATTTATGAAAATATAACAGGGTTTTTTAAACATCAAAAGGCAATGGGTACCAGGTTCGTGAAAAGTAAAATAAGAATGAAAGTCCTCCATTAAGTAACCTTTTTCTTTGATTTGAGTGTTGTACCCTTTCAAGTTCATTGGTTTCGAAGTGCTTGAAAGCCGTTATTTGGTGCAAGTCACTTAAGTCTGTTTCTCTTCATAACATTACTAGTCGTCCCAGATAATTTTCCTCTCGGGTTGACTCGTATTTTATTTAATACGAATATCATAAATTCTTTAAGTAAGTTCTTTTAATATCTGCATTAGGACTTTTTAAAGTGGGTGGAACCTGCTCCCGCCACCATTGGCGTTAGAACATTTTAATTGGACGCCATAGTCGAAAGGGGACGGAAGTGGGTGATAGATGGCTATGTACGGAGCTTAAAGCCATTAAGTCGTTTTCTTGCTTGTTTCAGTCATTTGGCTGCGGTCATGCTGGAGCACCGCCTTTAGTCGAGCAGATCAACCCCAGGACTTATTCTTTGTAAGCCTAGTACTTATTCTATTGGCCTCTTTTGCCGAACCGCTAAGTTACGGGGACGGAAACACACCAGCATCGGTTGTCAATCGATGTTGGGTGGGGGGACAAACAGAGACACACAAACACACACATATATATATATACATATAAATATATACGACGGGCTTCTTTCAGTTTCCATCTACCAAATCCACTCACAAGGCTTTGGTCGGCCCGAGGCTATAGTAGAAGACACTTGCCCTAGG
>NC_068995.1:46842830-46850477 GCF_001194135.2 Octopus bimaculoides | reverse complement strand
AGGCTATAGTAGAAGACACTTGCCCTAGGTGCTACGCAGTAGGACTGAACCCGGAACCATGTGGTTAGTAAGCAAGCTACTTACCACACAGCCACTCCTGGGCCTTATATTATATTTTATTATATTATATATTATATTTTAATATATTTTTAGGAGCATGGAAATTGCTTAGCTTAAAATAATTTCTTTGATCTCTAATCAGTGAAAGGGATTGCCCGTTTTATTTTATGAATTATTAATATTGCCGATTGTATTAAAAGCCTAGTTAAGAGTAAAAAGCGTGAAAAATGTTCCTATTAATTGATCTGCTTGGTTTGTTAACTATTAACTTATGGATGTAAGTGAGAATGTTTTGTTACGCTTTTCAGCTAGAATCCATAGAAAGTATTCAGTGTAGAACTGAGAAAGTTGCACATGAATGAAACGTTCTGGAAGAAAGCGAATCAAAATGAAGATAAACACGTGAAAGAGAAATCTCCATACAGACAAACAATCATTCATCTATTCATTAATCCATCCATATGTTCACCCTTCCAAACATACATACATACATACATACATACATACATACATGTTGGCACTCCGTCGCTTACGACGTCGAGGGTTCCAGTTGATCCGATCAACGGACCAACCTGCTCGTGAAATTAACGTGCAAGTGGCTGAGCACTCCACTGACACGTGTACCCTTTACGTTGTTCTCGGGGATATTCAGCGTGACACAGTGTGGACAAGGCTGACCCTTTGAATTACAGGCACAACAGAAACAGGAAGTAAGAATGAGAGAAAGTTGTGGCGGAAGAGTACAGCAGGGTTCACCACCATCCCCCTGCCAGAGCCTCGTGGAGATTTAGGTGTTTTCGCTCAATAAACACCCACAACGCCCGGTCTGGGAATCGAAACCGCGATCCTATGACCGATCGTGGGCTGAATACCTTAATAACAACCTCAATCATACGCCTTCACTTATAATGTATGATACTGATTATGATAGAGAGCATGATATGATTATGCATAACACAAATCAAATCTTTTGCTAGAGAAAATTTGCTGTTTCATGCCAAATTATGTGACATGTCATATGACCATAGGAACCTCTGGACTAAGCCGCCACCCACCCTTGTCCTCTTGTTCACTGCTCTTCTTTGTTCTCGGAGTAACATTATTTGCTCTGTTTATTACTAATTATTCGTGTGTTTTTTTCAGTGAAGTAAGTTGTGTGCGAGTTGTTTGTGACGGCCTCGATTTTAGCGTTTACATACGATCGTTGAGTGCGTAGCTCCAGCCATGCAAACAAATAAACATTGGAGTTTTATTAAGTCATTCATTAAAAATTTCAATAAATGAAGGCGCAATATTCGCTGATTACAGATAGGTAATGAAAGAGCAATGACGATTTGTTCAGTTCTGTTATCTTCTATTAAGATAGCGCTATTTGATGTTATTTAGTAGTTTAGGTATGTACTACCGTGGGTATCATAGCAATTATACCTACTCCTTATTTGGTTGATATGTTGAGTTTAAGATTTATTGTAATATCAGCCATAGCTCTGACAGACTTATCATGTTTATTTTCATATTCTTTGCATCTTGCTTTTTAATTTTTAAGTTGTTATTAAACTAATGAAATAAAGACGATTTATGTCTAACCAAATATTTCTCGTTGATTTCAAGACGTAATTTCATTAAAAATTCAATAAATTTATTGAGAATCATTGAAATAAGAACATAAACCTCCCACTCCGTAATTTCTTGGCTTACGTAGCTTGAAGTGTTCGTATGATCTATGAAAAGAGAGATTTTGGAAGCTCACTGCAGAAAGCCTCTAAGAGGTAGATTGTCTATCTAGAAATAGTTGTTAAATCACAGTTAGATGCTACCCAGTGGTTTTATGGAATAGGAAGGACGCGTTCGATAGTTCTACAATTCCGGATATATATATATTTTTTTTCATCCTCTTTCTTTAAGATCCTGGAATGAAACGGACGCGATGGATCAATTCTTAAGCAACTTCTCATTTTCTTGTGTGTTATTGTTATGTCTGGTTTATTATTTTCTAGCTTCATGTGCGTTTGAACAGGAACAACCTACAAAATCTTACATTTCTCTCACTCCAAAACCTTTCGACCCGATCTTGTTATTCTTATTCTTATTAAGGTAGTGAACTGGCAGAACCGGTTAGCACGCCGGGCGAAATGCCTTTCGTCTGCCGCTACGTTCTAAGTTCAAATTCCGCCAAGGTTGACTTCGCTTTCCATCCTTTTGGTGTCGATAAATTTAGTACCAGCGAAACACTGAGGGTTGATGAAATCCCCACCCCTAAATTTCAGGCCTTGTGCCTACAGTAGGAAGGATTATTATTATTATTATTATTATTATTATTATTATTATTTATCCATGTTAGTTTCTATAACGAAATTAGATATATGCACATATGTGTATTCACATATATATATATACACATGCACATATATGTGTGTGCGATTATATTAAATCATCACAGCTTTAACTTTATTTTTTAAAATACAAATAAAGAAACGAAGACTATACGTGGCACAAAAGGTTTTTACGCTTAATTTTCTAACCTAGATGTCATTTTTTTCCCACTTTTGAGAAAATTTAAATTTTATATCCCCAGTGTCATATAAATTTACTTTTGTCAAAATCATAAAATATATTGCAATAAATCTGTATTAACACCTTTTTTTATATATATATATTATTTGTTCAAGATAATTTTTGAATGCCAAATAACCATAACAATATGAGTGAAGCAAGGAAAAAAAATGAGCTAAAATGATGTAACTTATATGAAAACAAAACATTAAAAAAACTGTAATATAAATGAAAAGAAACAAGGAATAAAATTCAAAATAAAATAGCACGCTGAAAAGAAAGAAATAAAAATGCTTCTGTCTGAAATTTATTCACTTGACTGTCTGAAATTTGTTCACTGAAATTTGACAAATCGGTCAAATGTCCCAGAAGTAGGTCTGTTTCTCTTTTCTACCTTGAATCGGTTTTCTATAATTTCAAATATCGTGTTACATTGAAAATCTCCGCAGTTAATTGATTTGTAAGTTTTGCTACGTATTTGAAACGAAACCATCGTATTTTCGTCTTAGTTACACAGCAAATTGATTAGCTCTGGCGCATGATCTTTTATCCTCTCCCTCGTACCATTCATTGAACTATAGCCATGCTTCACGTTTATTAATCAAACTTTAATTCTATTCAACGCAGCCCATAGGCAAAAAATTGTTGGATGTTAGACGACAGCATCTTTCAGTACCTATTTATCCCTGCGTTCTGAGATCAATTCCCGGGTCAATAAATTAACTACCAATTTCGTACGATCTAATTGACTGGCTCCCTCCCCCAAAATTTCAGGCCTCGTACCTTGAGTAGAAAAGAATATGTATAGTTTCCTGCTACCTAAGAGACCTCAATAAACGTTGAAAATCGATTGATTTTTGTTTGTTAAATTTGTCATTTTTATTCATTGCATAGGTTTATATACATACATATACACAAATATGCATATATTTAAATATGCATGTATACATGCAATCATTTAAGCCAACCGTCACTGGCGAAAGAGTATGCTCTCATAACATGCACCACGTGTGTATGTAAACGTGTGCGTGTGTATGCATATATAAGTGTATGTATGTATTGAGAAAAATGAGATAGTCAAGATTTTGAAACAAAAAAATATTTTTTTAGCAATTTCACATCTTTTGAGAGATTCATCTCAAAAGA
Source organism: Octopus bimaculoides (assembly GCF_001194135.2). Lineage (NCBI taxonomy): Eukaryota > Metazoa > Mollusca > Cephalopoda > Octopoda > Octopodidae > Octopus > Octopus bimaculoides. Next base: position 46,846,718 of record NC_068995.1, on the reverse strand, counting down.
GATGAAAGCGCTAAATAAATAATTTTTATCCAAAATCTTGACTACCGCCTTAATACATTAAATACATTAAAATTATACATCACTTCAAACAATCTACCAGCTAACGCTTCGTTCTGGCATATACGTATACTGAGTTCCACACCGGGATATTAGTCCCGCAATGTGTGCGTTGGTATGCTATGGACTTCGCGTTTTCAGAAATACAAGAGATAAAATCTCTCTAATAGTAGCGCGTCTCTGTTTGATGAAAAGAGTTCACTTTATTTTGCAATCTAATTACTCAAAAGTATCAAATGGTGGTCGATAAACATTAGTTGACTACATTTTGATAGTTATATCTGCTTGCTAAAGATGCATTAAACAACTGGTTTTATTGTATGAATGCCCATGTGCGTGAATATGCGTGTGTATGTGTGTGTGTGTGACTGTGTACTTATGTAAATGTACCTATGTGTGTTTTGTGTATGAAATACGGAACCTAGTTTTGTGACTCTTAAGTATTACATGAATCCCAACCACTCCAGTTAGCTCTCAATTAAGCGTAAACTTAGCGGAGAATTCAGTTTATATTAAGACCAATCAAAATCTAGAATCCTTTTATTTAGATAACCGATGTGGCCCAGACGGATTTTCTTTTTTTTTTGTATTTTTTCTTTGTTTTTTGAAAAGCCACTTTTGAAATTTGTAATACGTAAAAATAAAAATGAAAAAAAAAAAGCAAGCACAACCAATAAAAGTTTGCAGGAAAAGTCGAACAAGTTCCAAACACATAGACATTCTATGGTGAGATCAGCCGTGTAGACTTTTGATATAAGAACCTATTTAGCTAGTTGTCATCTTATACGGAAAGCTTTGTTTCTTCAATGAAAACTGTAAACACTGAAATTCTTATAAATAAGCTACAACATAAATTTCGCATGTAAGTGGTACATTTACCTGAATCGTTGTAAATATAATACTGCCACTTCGTCTACTGCCCTCTAGAGATGAGTTAATCCTCCCCACCTTAACAAAAAAACAAACATTAAGATATAAGAAAATAATATTGACCTCCACTCACCAACACACTAAATAGCTTAGTGTTATTACTTATTTTGTTCACGTCTCTTTTATCGTAACCCAAGCGACATCAATTCCTCTTTATTATGAAGTGTGACATTTTTATTTACTAAGTAAGTAGATGGCTTTGGTCATAGTTGGTTTGCAATTTTCACGTTGGCTTCTTTCGTTAGGACTAACCTGGGTGTATATAAACTAAAGCCATAACACTATTCAAACATCTTTTTTTTTGTGATGATCCTGCACAAGATTTTGGTTTTCACATTTCTAGACCCGAAAAATGCTTTAGCAATGGTGGATTGAAGACTTTTCTAATAGCGCAGAGATATCTATCCGAGACTCTGAAGGAGAAAAAAATCACTTTCGAATAATGCTGATCGATTTCAAATATAAAGAAAAACTGCCGTTCCCATAATGCTCTTGAAGCTGAAGTGTAAAGAGAGGTTCGCGTTCAAATGGTGCTGGTCGAACTGAAATATATATAAAAAAAAAACAGATTCAAATAGCGCTGATCGATCTCTAATATAAAGGCAACCCATAACATTCGAATAGTGCTGATGTATGTGTGATTCTAAAAGGGAAACATAGATTCGATTAATGCTGATTTGAGATGTTGCTGATATGTTACACATAAACAGTGAGTATCATAACTAACGCATGAATAGCAAGTGTTCACTCTCATACATGAGGAATACAAGCTCAGCGATGAGTTCCATACTCCACTTTTTTGGTCTGAAATGGAATACTTACCAGATTATACCCTCAAGTAATACGCAAGGCGTCTGATAAAGACGCACTCGATGAGATAGTCCTTGAACACTTATCCACTTTGGCTTAAAAAAAGTAGGATGATCAATATTGGAACGTCTTTGATTATAGACCATCCCAACAGGACGAATCTATGGTTAACACCAAGAACAAATCAAGTTCAAAAAGCTTGATAATTTTGATCTCTTCGTAAGGCGTCGAGCTGTGTTATCTGAGCTTCTTACGTTCTGAGTTCAAATTCTACCGAGGTCAAATTTGTCATTAATCCTCTCGGGGTCGATAAAATAAGTATCAGTTGAAAACCTAGATCGATGTGATCGACTTACCTCTTACCCAGCACTCTCTTTCTCTATGCCAAAATTTGAATCCAATTTGCTTCTTCATTCACTATCCTACCCCTTTAGGCTAGCTACCTGTATTACTTGAGCTTCGCTACTTCATTTTACTTTGCCTCACTTAACTTCTACTTCTACCTTTAATTAATCGCAATAAATATCTATCTACAATTCTCTCCCCAGTTACATAATCCCTTGCTAGTCCCTACCCCACACATTATTCATTTTATTGATAAGACAACGACCTGCAAGTCTTCAAACGTAGCTAAGCGGTAATAGCACCGATTTCAACAGTCTGGAAATATCTATAAAGGTTATGGACACCACCGCCTTCTCGTCTAACTTTTTGAAGATAATTGTTTCAGACATAGCAACTGCAGGTACTATCAGGTCAGACAGGGTAGATGGTGTTATATGGGGGTCTTGTTTGGGCGATAACTGCCTGGGTTATGGGAAGATTCGCGTATTGAAATTGATCATATCAACGGTAAGAGAGATTCTGCGTTGAATTATAAGATAAAGAAATTGATATAATGCATACATGCATGAAAATGTGCAGCTATGAATGTATGTGTATATGTATGTACATTACACACACATGCACACACACATACATATTCACATAGGTGCACAGACATACATAGAAGATTATATGTATATGATATATAGATATAGATATAGATCTATATTCATATACACATACACAAACACACACACATGTATGTAAACGTATGCATACTACACACATACTCACACAGTTTCAATATGGCTCTTCATTTCACATTGTGTGTGTGTATGTGTGTGTGTGTGAGTGTGTGTGTGTGTGTGTGTGTATGTGTGTGTGTGTGTTTGTGTGTGTGTGTAAGACATGGATATGTAGATAGCTATTGGAAGAGCTGTTTTTCTTAAACTAATACGCAACTGATTTGCGTGAATACATTTTTTTTTCTTTTTATATGGAAGAACAGACGATTGAAATACGTTTGAGATGTTGGCTGCTAAACGTTGTCAAGGTCAACATTAAAAACACATCCTTCAACTCCTGATGATATTTCCGCGATAGGATTAAAAATATATCATTAATGTGAAGTTGATGCTTTTGGTAGAATTATGCTCGTTTTAGCGCCTAGCAGCATGTTGCATTAATTAGATCATAGTATTCACCTGCTGGAGAATCTGTTGATGCAGTTATTAAAAAGACTGGCGGGTTTATTTTACGTGAAATACAGCGCTGGGTTAAAACTGTTAGAATAATGTGTAGTTTAGACGACGAACAGCGGGGCTAAATTGAGGTAATGTATACTACGTTTAGAATCAAATTAAGCTATCTACAGCGGTTAACATAACATAGCTGGATATACGAGAGCTTTACTGAAAGCAATGCAAAATAGCGCATAACTTTTTATTAACTGACATAGGACGCTCAAACTGCACAAGCTGGTAGAGTAATTTCTTTTGCTTGTAGTCATTATTTTTTTGCTTTGTTTCATAAAACTAACACTTAATATATTCTCCATCACAAACGATGCATTGGCCTCTTCGTTGAACCCAACACTCGAATCATATTTGAAATCAATTCATGTGTTCTATATTCTTTTCTACTCTAGGTACAAAAATAAAATAAATGCGCCCTTTTAAAGCCTAGCCAGGCTCATGGGCCCGGTTTCCCGGTTTCAGTGGCGTATGTGTTCCCCAGCTGGACGGGACGCCAGTCCATCGCAGCGTT
>NC_068995.1:46841294-46842820 GCF_001194135.2 Octopus bimaculoides | reverse complement strand
GCGTATGTGTTCCCCAGCTGGACGGGACGCCAGTCCATCGCAGCGTTACTCATTTTTGCCGGCTGAGTGGACTGGAGCAACGTGAAATGAAGTGTTTTGCTCAAGAACTCAACACGTCGCCCGGCCCAGGAATCGAAACCACAATCTTACAATCATGATGCTGACACCCTAACCACTAAGCCACGCGCCTCCATCCTCTAGGTACAAGGTGGCCTGGAATTTTGGGGGAGGGAGCCAGTCGATTAGATCGACCCCAGTACGCAACTGGTACTTAATTTATCGACCCCGAAAGGATGAAAGGCAAAGTCGACCTCGGCGGAATTTGAACTCAGAACATAAAGATAGTCGAAATACCGCGAAGCATTTCGCCCGTCGTGCTAACGTTCCTTATTTCTTCATTGCCCGCAAGGGGCTGTGCTCATACGCAAACAAGTGTTGCGAAACAGTGACATATTATCTATTAATATACTGAATGCAATAAATAAACCCCCACTCGATTTGTTAAGAGCTCAGTGTTTTAGTTTGGTGTGAGTATATATATATACTGAACATATATATATATAAGCATATGCGTACATATATTTCATATTTTACTTGTTTCATTCATTAGATTTCAGCCATGCTGAGTCACAGCATTGAAGGGGAACACATGGTAAAACAAAGGCATGCACTGATAAATACACACACACACACACACACACAAACACACACACACACGTATATATATATACAATTGGCTTGTTTAGGTTCCCGCCTATCAAATTCATTCACAAGACTAGGGCCGTCTCAGAGCTATAGTAGAATATACCTGCTCAAGTTCCCACGCAGTGGGAGTGAGCCTAGAACCAAATGTGCTTAAATAAAAACCTATAACTTGGTGCTTACCTCTTCTAAGTCAATGCATATACTACACATTCTCTGTCTGTCTGTCTGTCTCTCTCTCTCTCTCTCTATATATATATATATATAGAGAGAGAGAGAGACAGACAGACAGACAGACAGACAGACAGATAGAAAAACAGACAAACACACACAGAGACATTTGTGCGAGCATTTTTATGTTTTCATGTATGTATATTTTTAAAAGCTGAACTCAAAGTACGACCAATAAATAATGCTGTCTCATACAGTCACAAAGCCTGAAATTTTGGGGGAGGGGGATAGTCGATTACATCGACTCCAGTACACAACTGGTACTTAATTTATCGATCCCGAAAAGATGAAAGACAACGTCGACCTCGGTGAAATCTTGAACTCAGGAAGTAGCGGCAGACAAAATAGTTCTAAGCATGTCACGCGGCGTACGAACGACTCGGCCAGCTCGCCGCCTTGTGGTACGGCTATAGATAGTAGCGTAAGATTACTGGATGAACAACAAAGTTGACTTGAAGGCTGTTCCTCGTGTATATATATATATATATATATATATAAAATTTATTAATGAGGGCAGAAATTGATATTGATCAATTAAAACCAGTGGTCTAGCATATTAAAAAAATCCGAAGATTAAAATTATATTACATACA
>NC_068995.1:46840737-46841284 GCF_001194135.2 Octopus bimaculoides | reverse complement strand
ATAGATAGATAGACAGACAGACAGATAGATAGATAGATAGATAGATAGATAGATAGATAGAAACATACATACATACATACATACATACATACATATAAACATACATACATACATACATATGCGCAGGTACAGAGATTTCATAAGGAAATTGTGTGATGGGGAGGCGCTCGTTATTGTGTTCTGTATGTGTGTGTATGTGGGGCGTTATGTGTGAATGCTTTCTCCCCTCGTAAGGGAGAAACTGGGTTAAATTTGTGACTGGTACCCATTTTATTTTCCGGTTCCACAAGAGCTGAGCTTAAGAATTGGAAATTTCCTTCGTAGTTAAGATATGAATTTAATACGTAAAATGAGCTGTCTGCTTATTTCAGTTCACATCAATAAATCTCTACTCTCAGTAGATTTGTGTGCGCATGTGTCAGTGTATGTGTGTGCAAATATATGTATATAACTATATATATATATATATATATATATATATATATATATACATAGATATGTACGTATATATATGCACACAAACACACACACACACACACACACACAC
>NC_068995.1:46838679-46840554 GCF_001194135.2 Octopus bimaculoides | reverse complement strand
ATATATATATATATATATATATATATATATATATATATACAGAGAGAGAAATGAGAAGAGAGACAAATAGAGAGAGAGAGAGAGAGAGAGAGAGGTTTGTATGTATGAGTGTTTCTATAAACACATTCAAGTCGGACTAACACAGAACCATATAAATTTTTGTATACATAATATCTACACTGTCCAAAATAAGTTTAAGACCGATGATGACATTTCTATTCCTTCATTAACATGTTTTTAACAAAACTGTTTAAAATTATTTTTCTGTTAACAGTTTATATAGAATTGTTTTTCTTTTTCGAATGATATAGGCGTTATATATCTTTCTACAATTCGAATAATTTTAATGCGCAATTAATTCTAATGATTAGAAATTGTCGGCAAGATAAGTTTAAAATCGTATCAAGATTATGCAAATTAATAAGCCAAATGCATAGCCATATGGCTGGTCGTACTGTACTGTTTTGTTTAATAAGCGAGCCTTCTTACACATTAATTCGCCATGGGAAAACGTCGTAGTATCAGCACAGTTACTAGATTAAAGATCGTGTTGCTTCATCAGCAAAATGTGTCCTTCATGAACATAAGCAAGCAATTAGGATGCAGCAAAATGGCTTGTGTTCAAGCATGGAAGCTTTACCAAGCCACGGGCCAATGCAAAGATCGGCAATGAACGGGCGCTCCAAGAAAAATAACAATATAATGAGATCGGCGAATTCATAAGAAGAAGAAGAAGAAGCAAAAGAAGAAGAATAGTCCTTTCTACTCTTGGCACAAGCCCCGAAATCATGCTAATGATTCTCCAGTTATTATTAATAATAAAAATAATGGTTTCAAATTTTGGCACAAGGCCAGCAATTACGGGCAGGTGGTAAGTCGATTGCATCGACACCAGTACTCAACTGGTACTTATTTTCTCGACCCCGAAAAGATGAAAAGCAAAGTCGAACTTGGCGGAATTTGAAATTAGAACGTGAAGAAGGACGAAACACTACCGTATTTCGCCTGTCGCTGCGTTCTGAGTTCAAAATTCCGCCGAGGTCGACTTTGTCTTTCATCTTTCCAGGGTCGATAAACTATGTACCATTTGTGTAATGGGGTCGATGTAATCGACTAGTCCCCTCCGTCAAATTTCAGCCCTTTTACCCATAGTAGAAAGAATTATTAATAAGAAGAAAAAAGAAAGAAAATTAGACGGTAAGGAAGCAACCAAAGGCTTAAAGATTCTAATCAGATCACTCGTAAATTGTTTGCTGTTGGCCAGATTTTCCAATTTTAAATCGTGCACTCAATCTACATAGAAGTTAGGCCCTGTTGTAAAGTCAGAATAATTGGCCGCTTTAAGCAGGAGTGGCTGCTCTGTAAAATTGACAAGAGTTTTCGTTGATGTGTATAATGTCGGGTTCAGCTAGTGCTACAAGCTTGTAGAATATAATGAGAAATCACTCCTCTTTAGACTTTCCTACGAGAATATTATGTCAGTCATGTTTGTCATTCGATGTAAGCAGACGTCTAAACAACGTGAAGAGGATTCTCTACGAAAAACTGAGACTACAGGTAACAAAATTTATAGAGCTCATGGATATATGTATACAAACAATCATAAAAGTACATACGTGTCAGTACCTGTGAGTGGGTGTGTACGTGTGTGTGTATGTGTGTGTGTGTACGTGTGTGTGTATACAGAGAGGCAGTGAGAGAGAGGGAAGGAGGGAGTTGGAGTCAGACGGAGAGGTAGACAAATAAATTGATACCCAGTAAAAGATACATTAATATGTATGTACATATATGTGTATTATATAGTGTGAGTGTGTGTGTGTGTGTGTGTATGTGTGTATCTATCTGTCTCTCTACGTTTAGAAACACATACAGCAC
>NC_068995.1:46826717-46835484 GCF_001194135.2 Octopus bimaculoides | reverse complement strand
AACGTTTCTGCCAGATCGCCTATCTATCTATCTATCTATCTATCTATCTATCTATCTATCTATCTATCTATCTATCTATCTATCTATCTGTCTGTCTGTCTGTCTGTCTGTCTGTCTGTCTGTCTGCATGTCTGTCTGTATGTCTGCCTGTCTGTATGTCTATCTATCTATCTATCTATCTATCGATCTATCTATCTATTTGCCTGTCTGTCAATTTTTTCTATCTCTTCATCTCTCTATCAATCTATCTACCTATGTGTGCGTTTGTGTGTTTGTGTGTATGTGTGTGTGTCTGTCGTATGTGTTTGTGTGTGTATGTACTTATACAAATAGATTACTAGAGAAATAGATTACTGGATAGTTAGATTTATATATGCAAGGATAATCTTGTTCTCGACTGAAGAGAGAAAACTCCGAATGACCTGTCCGTGTTTTCTTTGTATCGTCCATCTGGGTGTTTTGTCTCTTTCGTGTATCACTTAACTATCTCGATGTTTTGCGTCTTTGTCCCATTTTGTATTATTTATACATACATATATATATATATATATATATATATATATATATATATATATATATATATATATATATATATACCTTTTTATGTGTGTATATATTTGTGCAAATATATATACATATACGTATATATCTATACACATATTTGTATGCACACACATACACACATACCTATATATGATATCTTTTGTTGCTTAACTTTCCATCAAAGCAGTACTCAATACGAAGGGAGTCTATTCTTGATCACATTAGCTATTTCAGTGTCCAATTCGCGAAAGCACATTGCTTAGTGATCAGGGTGTTGGACATATGAGAGTAAAGATTGAGGTGTCGATTTCTTGTTCGGGAGACGCGTTGTGTTCTTGAACAAAATATTTCCATTTTGCTCCAGTCTACACAGCTGTCAAAAATGACCATTCTTGCGACAGGTCGTTGTCCCATTCACGAATTTTTTTTTTCCCACGGGAGTTCCAGATCCTAGTTATGGTCTCATTTGCATACAGCCAACCAGAGCTCAACTACCAAGCTAATTTATGAGCACATAACAAGTGATGGGCCATTTGAGTAAGATATGGCCACGCTTCTTTTCTCTTTTGATAATGCTTGTGTTCTTGTTCGTGTTTCAACCATGGCTGCCTCTGAGTAGTTATTTGCATTGTTGTTTACTTTGTAAGACAGTAAGAGGAGAGGATTGCTCTCACATCACCCTCTACCCACATTTTTCCCATCCACATCCTTACCATATGGGTCCCTAGCAAAATCCGATAATACGTATAGATGCAAACCTATCTAATTACTTGTCTCCTTCCCTCTTAAAATCAGGCATAACTTGACGATCGTTAGGCTTACAACACCATTCTGCGTCTTGAGTTTACTTGATAGAGTGTGTTTGTTAACTTGACAACAAGGTCAAGGTGAGCTCTGATTGGCTGTATGCAAATGAGTTCATTACTGGGGTCCGGAACTCTCGTGGAAAAAAAAAACTTTCGCGTCCCGTTCAGCGCTGTTATATATATGCCAAAGAATCCGAAAAACCTATCTTATGAGCCTCGAGAAGTTTTATCCTTGTAATGTTCTGATACTCCGGAGTTTCCACAGCGCACTTCTTCAAACAAATCATAGATTTCATATATGTATATTCTTTTTATTTTGTCATCACCATTTCCGATTTATTTTAGAAAATTATATTGATCATTTCTACTTATTGTGTGTTTCAGTATAATTACTAAACATTTGTCCATATAATCATTTTATTAGTTAATTTCTTTAAGTAAATTTAAAATTTAATTCTAATATCGATTCCGGTAGTTTGAGGAAACTCACCCATTTTTTTGTATTGAAAATTGAATTTGTCAATATACTTGACATTCCAACTGCTTCCGTATATCCCAGGGATTGGTGTAGCGCTGTAAATGACCTGTAACGCATAATAAAACACATACACACACACATTCACACGCAGACATACACAAACATACACACACAGACACACAAGATTTTACACTGACGAAGTCATCACGTGATCGTAGATATTTCAATGGACGTCTGACATCTAGAGACGCCATATGTTCGTAGAATATATACATAAATATATAAGCTTACATTCATATGTGTGTGTGTTCGTGTGTCTGTGTCTATGAGTATGTATGTACGTGTGTTTATGTGTGACAGTGTGTGTGTGAGTGTATGTGTGTTTCTCTGTATGTGTGTACGAACACTCAAACCACACATATGTACATATGTATATATGCATATATGTGGATGAGTAGAGTTCTTACATTTTGAAATGTCTCTTTGTATCAGCCGTTACTTGTTACCCATTCTGCATATATTTTCGTCGTAAACCCCATTCTTCTCTCACTAAAACGAATCTCTAATTGATTCCCAGATACTCACACACACACACACACACACACACACACCCCTACATTTATAAACATGCATACGCACATCCATGCTTTCATACACAGATTTCAACTATATAAATATATATTTCATATGTATGCACACACACACACGCATATTTATATACGTGTATATGTAATTATTCAGTTTTATTTCTAGATATCTTGCCAATGGAGAAACAGCCGGTTTCTAACCTAGATCCAAGACTCCTTCTTTGGATTTCAACAATATTTGCTTATCCTTGTACCCCAATAATTATTGGTGTAATTCTGAACTTGTAATCGGAGTAGAGTAGGCGCAGATGCTTTTACAAGTTACGATAGACGTTTACTGTTATTAGTTAAGTTAGGCAGTTAAATAGTTTACTGTCGTCTGCAGTACATCATAGGTACTTTAATATATAAGACTCCGTGGGGAGGAAATCCAAAGCTGACATCGGCGAGACGCCAAGGGCAGGTAAAATGCTGCAACATATCTATCCCGATGCTTTCATCGTTCTCCTACTTCGACACCTTTATACTATTATCAATAACAAATGGTAATTACTTAGAAATCAAAATTCAGTTAAAATCCTTTAAATTCACAAAAATAATTCCGTTCATGCTCTGTCAACTTTTGAGCCGTTTTCTATGATCTTCGTACCTCTATACTTCATATTTCTGTAATTGCTCCTGTTGGTTATCACCCCACAAATAGTCTTCTTCATTAATATTTCATTTTCTTGCCTGTGGGTAACTTATTTTTACCATCTAAATTAAAATTATATACCAGGCAATAAGGCATTATAATATTCAAATACTTGACACCATGTCAACAAATTCGACGGCAGAAGGTAAGTTGATTACATCGACCCCAGTGTTGTGTTCAACTGATACTTGTTTTATCGACCCCTAAAGAATGAAGGGTAAAGTCGAGCTCTGGTGAATATCAATTCAAAACGTAAAGACGGACGAAATGCCCGTAAGTACTTTGTCCGGCGCGTTAACTATTCTGCACGCTTACCGCCTTAGAAAAAAATGAAATAAAAATATTAATAATAATACTAATAGAGAAAGAGGAAGGCGATACAGGCCTATGCAATAAAATATGATATTATACAATATATTGTATAATATCATATTTCAAAATGTGTGATTTAACATGTAATTTAACCGGACACTCCCTTGATCTCCAGGTCAACTGACGTAACTTTGATGATTTTCGCTCCTGTCACCACTTCTTGTTCCGTTACAGCAGTGCTGATCAGGTCTATGTGCTTGGTGTCTACTACTACTTTTAGAAACCGTGTATATGTGTGTGTGTGTGTGTGTGTGTGTGTGTGTGTGTGTGTGTGTGTGTGTATGTGTGCTTGTGTTTGTATGTGTGCTTGTGTGTAGGTGTATGCGTGTGTGTATTGAAAAGAGCTTTTGCAAAGAATTCTTGATATAGTAAGGCAATTTTGAAGAAATTAAAGGTTATTAAATTGTAGGCGAAAAAGCGCTTCAATATCTACAGTTTAAGTCGTGTGTTTGAAAAATTCTAAGTAAGGAAAGTACTCACAATCTATAACTTTATATTAGTTGTTTGTCTCGTAATTATAAATTCAAAATATCTTTCTTCATTGAAGTTGACTGAAGTTTATTATCGATATATATTGGTACATATATAAACATTTATATGTATGTGTGTGTGAGTATATATGTACCACTATTGATCGACGATAGACTTCCATCAACTTGATATAGAATGCAAGCAATAGTTACGAGATAAAACTATAAAATATGTTGTCAAATAACTTTGTGTGAATCGATGCAGAAGAGAAAAGAAACATCACCTACAAAACTGAGTCGACATTCGACATTATACTGCCATATTCGGATTTGTTTCTCAGATTTCTAATACAAATTTAGAACATATTAATTATACGTTCATGGTTGACTTTCTATACTGTTGATTATACGAGTTTGTAGAAGTTAAGAGTTAATTTCTAAAGCCAAGTTTAAAAGGTGTGACTTTGTTATACTTTGTAACACTGTACGTCTAAAGTGAAGGTGCGTAGCTTAGTGGTTAAGGTATTTCGCTTCCAATTATGAGTTCGAGTACCGGTCATGTGTTGTGGCCTTGAGCAAGACACTTTATTTCACGTCGCTCCATTTCACTCAGCTGGCCATACCGACTTTTACCTGTATTTCTCGCGTCGTCTTAACCGACGGTGTTCCAGTATGTCTAAAGAAATTGACAATTGTGGATTTATATCTTCCAAATAAAACAAGACGGTGTATTATTCAAACATTATCTTCGCAATCCAATATCTTGAACGATAAAGAGGCAGCAAAAAGGGGAAAAAATCTCCTAAATTAACATTCTTGATAGATTTTGACGAGAAAATCTTTCTGTAATACATCTTTACTTTAATTTCCTCTTTATGTTCCAACCTAAGGTCTGTGGCCATGTTTGGACCCCACCATTTTCATCACATTTTCGTATTTACGTGGTTAGCTCTCAACCAGCCAAGCAACAAAACGTAAGTTAATTTAGCTATTAAAATATACAGACAGTTGCAGGGGTGGTGAAATAGCAAAGTGTTTAGAGCCACATACAAAATAATCGATGCTATAGAGTTACGTCTTATCTTCTCAGCTCATATCCCGTCGATGTCAATTTTGTCTTTCTTCTTTCGGATTCAATAAAATCAAGTAGAAATACTGCTGTCAGGGATATCGTCGAGACCACTCTCGCCAAATATCATACCTTGCTCTCATGTTACAAACAATTACTACATGGTCGTTCGACCTGATGGAAATTACAGCCAAAATTAGGAAATGAGATCGCTAACAATAAGTTAATTAAAATCTCGTTTCATAAGTGCTAATCCCACACTGTGGTTCCTTGCGTTGATGTTTTCTATCACTGCACGGAGCCGACCGAAGCTTTGTGAGTAGATTTGGTAGACAGAAACTAAAAGAATCCCATTATGTGTGTGTCTGTCTGTCTGTATCTGTGTGTTTACCTATACGTATGTGTTTCTTGTGGTTCTGCTGTATTTATCGCTAACTACTGCTTGAAAATAAGCGTTGGTTTATTTACGCCCCCCCCCCACCCTATTAACCGTTCGACAAAAGAAATCGGCCAAATGAGTATTAGACTCCAAAAATTAGTACCAGGATCTATTCTGCTAAAACAATTTTTGAAAAATATAACTTTTCCAAATTTATTACAGTCGCATAGGTGTGTGTGGAGAGTTAAATCAGTATTATAACAACCAGTTAATTAATGGCAAGTTCAGGGCGGAAAAAGATTTCAAAATTTTGGAATCTATGTTAAAAATAATAGCTTCTGAGGGAAAGATAATACGGAAGAATTTCGTTGATTAACCTTGGAGTTATGTTTTTGTTCAGTATTCTTTCAAGTTTGTAGAACGTTGTAATCAGTTGTGTTTATTTAGGTATGTCTGCTATAAATGGACGTTGTTTTTAGAGGTTCACAAAAGAATCTACATAAGTGTAAAGGTTAGATGGTCAGTAGATCTGTTAGATGGTCAGGAGATAGAGCAACTCAATTTAGTTGTTCATTTTAGTTGAATGCAAAAGAGAGATTTAAACTGATTGCTTAAGATAGGTGGGGAATATAGTTGAGTTGCATCAAGTTTGTAAAACATTGTAATTAGGTGTGTATATTTAGGTGTGTCATCGTTAGGTCAGAAATTATTTACATGTTCACAAAAGAATGTAAGTAGGTGGAAAGTTTATCTGGTCTTAATACTTCTTTACTTATTGTTGGTTTTATTTATGAGAGTTAAACTGTCTATTTTGGAAAATTGAAAGCTTTGTTCAGAGTTCAGTCAAGCATGTAAGGTTTTGTGATTAGGTGTGGTTATTTACACGTGTCAGCTTTTGGACATGGTGTTTTTCGTATTAAACTGAAAGGTTGATTGGTCAGCAAATTTTTCACTACGAGTTGATTGTTCTTGATGATATTTGATTACTATTTAGAAAATTAGGAGAGCTAGGAAAAAGAGGAGATAATAAAGTAGTGGTGATCCCAAAACGAAGGTGCGCCTAAGTGTGTATAAGAGCGCATGTAAGTGCGTGTGGAAGAGGGTTGGTGACTTTGACGTGTGTGTGTGTGCATGTGTAGGTGTCTGAATGATAGTGTAGGTGCTGGGGCGTGGTATGGTGGTGTGTGGTGTGGTGGTAAGTGTTGCGGTGTGTGGTGTGTGGTGTGTGGTGTGATGGTGTGTGGTGTATAGTCAGAAGAATCTAATCACGTTCCTGGAAGAAAATCATTGCTGACTGACAACCAGTATAGTTTTCGACCAGGAAGAAGTTACCTGACGCAACTTGTAATAGTCTACCACCGAAGGTTGAAACAGTAGCTCAACTGATAACATTTTCTCAACTCAATATATCCACTTAAAAGTCGATCTGGTACATCTCGATTTTACGAAGGCTGTCGATAAAGTTGATGAGGGAATATTATAACATAAGCTGCCTGATCTTAACACTGGTGGAGATCAAGATATGTGGCTGCATGGCTGCATGACATTCTAAAAGACAGTTGTCAGACAGTTGACATCAGAAGCACAAATGTGGGTTTCCTGTTGGACATTGTCTTCATACGTCCTTTGTCAACTGTCGGCCTCTTAGATATGCTTTCAGCTACACAGCCACGCTTGCAAGCTGTATAAAATGGTATCCGCAGGAAAAGTTAATTGCAATGCGGATACAATACACTGGACTAAATGAGATTGCAGTCCAGGATCACTATCAGTGCGTGACCTGGATATTGACATGAGCTATGACACATCCTTCCTTGTACATATCGCTAAGTTGATAATGAAATGCAGAGGGCTGTCCGGATGGGTTCTAAGAATTTTCAGAACAAGCGAGCAAGAAACCTGACAAATGTGGCCTGAGGCACATTTGTTTTAAGCCGTTTTGACTATAGCTCTCAACTATGGTACGCTCCCACCTATGGTACGGTGTAAAATTAATAGTGGAACTCGAAGCAAGTTAGCTAAAAGGAAGTTATACAAAAGAGAATTGCCCCAGTTCAGTAGATTAGGTATTGGAAAAGACTCAAAAAATAAGTCTCTGTTCTGTGGAACGAAGGCGAGAAAAATATGCTTTCGTATCCATCCGTACTAAGCCTCGTTATTGAAAGCGGTTTTAACTGCAGAATAGGCCACCATTTTATAGCGCCAAAGGTCCCACGCTTGCCATCAAAATACAGGAGCACATGCTGCAATAGTTTAGCATTCAAGGTCTTAGAGCTCTTCAGTTTCAACCCGAAAACTTGAAAAACATTCATGAATGTCTTCAAAGCAAAACTAGATCTCCTGCAGCCAAGAGTCCCTGATGGACCTATTTCACGGCAGGAAACGCAAATGAATGCAACAACATCAAACTCAATCATTCATCAAAGGCCAACTATTAAAAAAGAAATAATAGATATGTAGCAAAACAGTACCACAAAATGGCCACAACTCTCGATTTGAAACGATTCAAATTGTAATAAAGTCTATAGATAGAACACACACATTCCTACTCACGCGCGCATTGATATGCATATGTACGTATGTACACACAGCTCTCTGTCTCTCTGTCTCTCTGTCTCTCTCTCTCTATATATATATATGCGTGTGTTTAAGTGTTTGTATGTGTGTGTTTGTGTGTGTTATCTCTTCCTTTTTCCCTATCATGATCATTACGTAAGCAAATAACCTCCTACCATGCCTTTCGTATAGAAAACCCGCAGCCCCATCCGTGCCGCCGTTTTTAGCAACGTGCCACATGTGCTCACTCCCCATCGCCATCGCCTTCAGATTCCACTTAACGCCAGCACCAGTACCGTTATCGTTGTTACCACCACCACCACTACAACTACGACTACCATCACCACCATCGCCACAACCACCACCACCAGTACTATTATCGCTACCAGTGTTACCACCGCCGTCGCCGCCGCCGCCTCTGTGCCAAGGTGCCGCTAAAATATTTGGCCAACCTGCCTCTACTCGATGCTAAACTGGTGTCTGTAGACAACACCTGTCAACAAAACACTGGTGCTGAGGCATTGCGGAAGCTGTGATTGGTTGTATCCTAGGGCAACGACTGCGAGAGAAAGAGAGCGCGAGCGCGTGACAGAGAGAGAGAGAGGGTGAAAGAGAGTGACAGTGTGTATGTGTGTGTGTGTGTGTGTGTGTCTGTGTGAATGAGGGAGAGAGAGAGAGAGAGTGTAATGTGGTGTACGCTGTGTTAGTGGTGGCGCTGGTGGTGTTGGTGTTTCTGTTTTGGTATTAGTGGTAGTAATGTTAGCGTTATGGGTGTTGGTGGGAGGTAGTGGTGGTGGTGGTGGTGGTGCTAGT
>NC_068995.1:46824958-46825343 GCF_001194135.2 Octopus bimaculoides | reverse complement strand
ACACACACACACACACACACACACACACACACACACACACACACACACACATACACACACACACATATACATGCACACGCAGCCGAATATAAGCACACAAACATATGCACACAGATGCACACGCACACACACACACACATATACACACATATACACGCACTCCCACAACGAATGTGTGTGTGAGTGTGTGTACGTGTGTATTCCTGCCTAAGTCTGTGTGTGTATGTGTGTATGTGTGTAGGTATGTTTCGCATTTCACGTGTGTTTGCGCGAATGAATGACTTATGACTTCATGTGCGTCAGGGTATGTTTATGTATGTGTGTGTGTGTGTGTATACACACACACACACACACGCATACATATATATATATATATATATATACA
>NC_068995.1:46824599-46824948 GCF_001194135.2 Octopus bimaculoides | reverse complement strand
ATATATATATATATATATATATATATATATATATATATATATATACACATGAACACACACACACACATATATATACATATTCTTTTAAACTGTTACTCTTTTACTTGTTTCAGTCATTTGACTGGCCATGCTGGAACACCGCCTTATAGTCGAAGAAATCGACCTCAGCACTTATTCTTTGGAAGTCCAGTACTTCTTATTCTTTTGGCCACTTTTGCCGAACCACCTCGTTACGGGGACGTAAACACACCAACATCGGTTGTCAAGCGATGATAGGGGACAAACGCAGACACACAAACACACGCATATATACATACATATATATATATATATATATATATATATATAA
>NC_068995.1:46822776-46823721 GCF_001194135.2 Octopus bimaculoides | reverse complement strand
GAACCGCCTTTCATCATAGATCTGGGTGATCAGATCTGACCGCGAGATTAGCTACAAAGTTACCGTCGCCATAATAAGTAACAACGCCGACGTCATTACCACCACCACTAGCAGACCCACCAGCACCACCAGCACCACAACCACCAACACCACCACCACCACAACATCAACAGCAACGACAACAAGCATTTCCATCATCACCATCGCCATAACCATATCTATTAATGCAACCATCAAGATCACCGATGTCATCATCACCACGACCGTCGACATCACCTGCAGCAACAAATGCACCGCCACCACCACCCACGTCCACCGCCAGCACCATCACTAACGCCACCGCCACCACCACCGCCACCACCACTGCCAGTGCATTTAATCCCCACCACCACAACTATCAATAATATCACCGCTGCCATCACCACTACCAAAACCACCAACAGCAACAACAACATCACCCTCACTACCCGAAACACTAACATACCCTTCACCACAACAAGCACATCACCACCAAAGTCACCCTCACCATCACCACCGTCACCACCGTCACCACCACCACCATCACCACCATCAGCCCCAGCCATTTAATGAACCTATTTGTCTTGTATCTGGAGCTTTTAATTTTCGCCCTTACGTCAATGCATACATTCATTTACGCATATTCATACGTACAGAATATACATACATACTGAAGGAGGACAGATATTCTTATTCACATGTGTTTGTGTGTGTACGTGTTGTGCGTGTGTGTGTGTGCGCGCGTGCATGAAAGAGAAAGCATATGCGTTGATATATATAACAGTGTTTTCTGGACCATACGTATATTGTGTCCTACATCAGGATATCAGCCTAGCTATGTCTAAGCGAAATATTAGAATACATACAAGCACACACACACACACACACACACACACACACACACACACACACACACACACACACACA
>NC_068995.1:46819773-46821988 GCF_001194135.2 Octopus bimaculoides | reverse complement strand
GATTAAGCGGTGTAAAGCGTATTTAATTTCCATAGCTTCGTTTTTCTTTTTTCTTTTTAAATTTGTTGTTTTACCCTAACCCTAACCCTAACCCTAACCCTAACCCTAACCCTAACCCTATCACCGATAGAATTGCTTCAGAATCGTTTGTTTATGTAGTCGGCACTTAATGTATATCGGCTGAATGGACGTCAGTGATTGGTTGAAATTACAGAAATACGACAACTTTAACATGGAATAACTTAGGGATTTCTATTTTTTTTAAGAAGACTAAGAGAAAAAGATGTTTTATATGATACATTCTACCAGTGTTCCAAGTTTCAAAGTGTTTCGTTAATGAATATTGTGGCCCCCGTTTTAAAAAAGATCCAAGAAAAGTAATGCGATTTTCATCAGAGCCAGTTCTAGTTATAATAACCAGAGCACTGGTGGGAGACATGCTTTTGAAAAATTCCTTTTCATAAGACGTAATGTGGTAACCAGGATGAATCTAAAACAGAATAAAAACGAGAATGAAATTACAGAAACAAATATTACAAACATGAATACAGGATGTTTCAAAAAATTTGATATCATTTGAGATGTAAATAACACAGAAACTACATACTCAAAGCAAATGAATCTAAACTGCCTTAATGTTGAGCAACACAAAACATACTTCTCCAAATTTGAATGAGAAATTCAAAGGTATGTGTATTCCATGAACGATTTCTTGGGGATGGCGCAAAACACATTCACTTTTGCTGAGTCCCTCTGATGCTCAACTGTGACATGGGGGTTTTCATGGCCCCAAATGTGAATATTATGCTTATTGACTTTACCATTTGTATGAAATGTGGCCTCATCACTGAAAACAAGACGCTCCTTGAACTTGGCTTCCTCAAGTTTCTTTTGCATATCAACACAGAATTCTTAGCGCTTTCGGTTTGACATCTGCCTTTACCGTCTGAACGAGCTGCAGCTTGTAGGGTTTCATTAGCAAACGTATCCTCAGGACGCGCCAAACTGTCGTTGGAGGAAACTGGGTTTCCAGACTTGCTCTTGTTATGGACTTCTTGGGGCTTTGCATGAGATTTTGGCGAACCCGCTTGACAGTCTCTTCCGATGTTAAGGGTCGTCCAAATCCTTTTGCCCTGTACAGACAGCCTTCCTCTTTGAATTTTTTGTGCCATGTCAAA
This sequence comes from Octopus bimaculoides, assembly GCF_001194135.2. Classification (NCBI taxonomy): domain Eukaryota; kingdom Metazoa; phylum Mollusca; class Cephalopoda; order Octopoda; family Octopodidae; genus Octopus; species Octopus bimaculoides. The sequence continues at coordinate 46,820,810 of NC_068995.1, read as the reverse complement.
ATCTGCATTGCCGTTGGTGACTTTTTAGACAACTCTTTCACAAATGCACGCTGCACAGTCTTGTTCGACTGTGTTCGAGCACACACCAGCACACAAAACGCCTTTTCTCTTCCAGTGAATTCCGTTTCTACACCTGAAAACATAAACATATCAAACATTAAACATAAAATTTTGACCTGTTTCTATACTTGCTGTTAAAATTTGAAGTCATTTGAACAAGAACTGGCAAACTTGTTAGATTGCAAAATGATAGCAAATTTTTTGAAACAGCCTGTATTTTGAAAGGAAGAAAAGAAAGAATGACAATAGCAGCCAGAGTAAACAAAGACCAACTGAACTGTTGTTATTGTCCCGAAAATGAAAGAGCTGTGCAGGTGAATGCAATATGGTACAACTAAAAGCGGAAACGAAGCATCTTTCGATCACTGGATGCATTTCCAGATTTCTACCTGTTTAATAATGGAAGGGCAAGTTGTACCAGCTGAGAACAAAGTATGGTCAAACTTTGGTTCTTAGAGAATGAACGAAGCACCATAATATAATCGCTACAGATGATCGTGAAATCTAGATCAATAATAATCTGCAAAACATTCCGAGAACAAATAGACGATTGACAGTACTGATGAGTAAAATTATAACGCTCTACACCAAATTTATTTATCGTATGTTTTATGACAATCATGCAACGGTTCATTTACTGGTCATAAACAATAAAACTAAAATAAGTAAAAAAAAAAAAAATTATATACATAGGCGCTGGTATGGCTGTATGGCAAGAAGTTTCCTTCTCAACAATATGGTTCCGGGTTCAGTCCCACTGCGTTGCAAATCTCTTCTACTATAGCCACGAGCCGACCAAAAGCCTCCTGAATGGATTTGTTAGACGGAAACTGAAACAAACACGAAACGAAAGATTGCTTTGGCATTTGTCTTTATTCAGTAAGGCGATCGTTTCGACTCCTCCAGAGACTGTCCTTCATGAGAAGGATGCTTTTCATCAAATTGTATTGCATCGATCAGTGTAGTCTGGGGCACAT
>NC_068995.1:46816163-46817349 GCF_001194135.2 Octopus bimaculoides | reverse complement strand
ATATATATATATATATATATATATATATATATATATACATATATATATATATATATATATATGTGTGTGTTTGTGTAAGTATATACACATATATACACAAACACGTATAGATATACACAAAAATATGCCTTCTTATGCATATATGTGGGTTTGTGTGTGTAGAAGGCATGTGCGTGTGGGTGTTCTCATGCATCTATTCGTATTGTCGTTGTTGTTGGTGTTGTTAATATTATAAATTTATTCTTCATGTAACCCCTTTGTGATTAATAAAGAAATCATCATTATTATTATTATTATTATTATTATTATTATTATTATTATTATTATTATTACTATTATTATTAACCCTTTCCTACTAGAATCGTTAGCACTCCGGGCAGAATGCTTAACACTATTTCGTCCGTCGCTCCGTCCTGAGTTCAAATTCCGCCGAGATTGACTTTGCCTTTCATCATTTCGGGGTCGATAAATTAAGTAACAGTTACGTACTCTATTTACATTATTTAAATTTGACGGATATTTGTGCTCATCATGTTGTTAACACAACGTTTCGGTTGATATAACCTCCAGCCTTCATCGAACAATACTTTAGGAATGAGAACCCAGGCTCGAAATTTCCCCCAAGACACCTGATGAAGGCTGGAGGGTATATCAGCCGAAATGTTGTATTAACAACAAACAAGATGAGGACAAATATCCGGCAAATGTAAATAATGTAAATAACGTAAATAATTCCTCATCTCTTAAATATAGAACGCTTGCGTACTCGGCTCGATCTAATCGAATGGCCTACACACCTTCTGCTTATAATAGAAAGGATTATTATCATCATCATCATCATCATCATCATCATCATCATTATTATTACTATTATTATTGTTGTTGTTGTTGTTATTATTATTATCATCATCATCATCATCATCATTATTATTTCTATTATTAAAGCGGTGAGGTGACGAAATGTTTAGCGGTACTTCGCCCGTCGCTACGTTCTGAGTTCAAATTCCACTAAGTTCGAATTTACCTATCGTCCTTTCTTTCAGATGTGGTCGATGTAATCGACTTAATCCGTTTGTCTGTCCTTGTTTGTTCCCTCTGTGTGTAGCCCCTTGTGGGTAGTAAAGAAATAACATACATACATACATACATACATACATACATACATACATACATACATACATACATA
>NC_068995.1:46815052-46816023 GCF_001194135.2 Octopus bimaculoides | reverse complement strand
ATATATATATATATATATATATATAAACGCATATATGTGTGTATGTACGTACTTATACCATCACCCGCAGATATATATTGACAGAAATATGTACGTTTAAATATATTCAGAAAGGGAGAGAGAAATAGGGGGGCAGAGAGAGAGAGGGGGCAGAGAGAGAGAGGGGGGCAGAGAGAGTAAGAGAGAGAGAGAGAGAGAGAGAGTTGGAAGGTGGAGAAAGGAAGCAAGGAAGAAAAGATAGAGGGAAACAGATATACAGAGCGATTGGCAGTTTTTCTGGGGTGTATATACATTTCTACATCTAATCCTACACAGACTTCAATGATCATAACCACTTAATAACTGTGTGTGTTTGTGTGTGTGTGTGTGTGAGTGTGTGTGCGTGTATGTGTATGTGTGTATGTGTGTATGTGTGTATGTATGTGCGTGTGTGCGCACGTGTGTATGCGTGGTGTGCATTTACATATACGTAGGTTAGTGTATATATATACGCAAATATGCACAGACAAGCGGAATATAAGCATAGAGAAATGAACGTAGATGCTTGCACGCACACACACACACACACACACACACAAACACTCACACACATACACACAGGCACGAGCACACACACACATATACACATATACACACACGTACACACACACACACACACACACACACACATAGACGTGTACACACCGAAATGCCCAAATGCTTCCACACAGGATGGAATACGTACGCCGATATACACTCACATGATACGTCGGGATTCATTCAAACATACACAAATAATGAGCGTATGCATGCATATATATATATGTGTGTGTGTGTGTGTGTGTGTCTGTGTATGTGTGTGTGTGTGTGTATGTGTATACATATGTATATACATATATATATATATGTATATATATATATATATAAATTTAAGGAATTATTATTTATTAGGATAAAATAATTACTTATAATTAAATATATATATATATATA
>NC_068995.1:46812748-46814817 GCF_001194135.2 Octopus bimaculoides | reverse complement strand
TATATATATATATATATATATATATATATATATATGTATGTATGCAACTATATATGTGTTCATATAAATGTAAAAACATGTATACGTATATGACTGTTTATATATGTATATATATGTATACATGCATACATATACATATATAGCGTATTGTATGTATGTATGTATTATAATTGATATAGGAGGCCACGCACGCATATAACATACAGTTATATACATACATTCATGCATTAATACATACATACATTGAGAAGGAGTATTTATGCAGTCCAGCATATGATGCTAGACGTTAGATAGCACTTGGACTTACACACAAACGCAGAGAGTTGGACGTATCTAGGTACGCAGAGAGTTTGACGCATCTAGGTACGCAGAGAGTTTGACGTATCTAGGTACGCAGAGAGTTTGACGTATCTAGGTACGGAGAGAGTTTGACGTATCTAGGTACGCAGAGAGTTTGACGTATCTAGGTACGCAGAGAGTTTGACGTATCTAGGTACGCAGACTCCGATATATATGGGAACAAGAATGGGCCCAAACTGAGCGAACCTGTTTGGGATCCCAAAGCTACGTTTTGGGATCACCTCTACTTTATTATCTCCCCTTCTTTCTAGGTCTCCTGTGTGATCCCTCTGTCCGGCATTCGCCATGATAGATCGCTAGCCACTAGACCTTTTCTATGTTCTCTCCTGTGTTCTTTTCTGTCGAAGAGCGTAGGCTCGAAACATAAAATACTTTCTCAATTTCCGAGCGTTAAACTAATACATCTTTTTGTTATTCATACAGCCGTCTTCGTCTTTTTTTTTTTTTTTTGTAAATTCTCACTATATATATATATATATTATATAAATGATATATAAATTTATGCATATATACACACACATATGCATATACCTACATATATATGTATATATACATGCATATATGGGTACAGGACATGAAAAAAAAACCGTTAAACGCAATCAGAAACGAAAACATAAAAACGAAAACAGAAAACGAACTTTTTTTCGAACAACGAAAGAGAGCAAACAGAGAAACGAGACATGCAACATAAAGAGTATTTCCCTTCTTCACTTGTCCCTGTTCCATCTACTCCGCGTTTCGAAGGCAAGGACAATACGCGACTTCGTTGGAACAGTCCTTCCCGCAAAGCAAATAAAATTTTGGATTTTCTGCAGCGAGTGAAAGTGTTAACAAGAACAGGACAGTGAGAACAAGACAGTAAAAACAAACGGTGAGGGCTGTAAAGACACATAGTCATACATACACACATATATATATGTATATGTATATATATATATATATATATAAGTATATATAAATGCATGCATGTAGGAATATACCTGTATATATATGTCTACATATCCGTATACACACGCACACGCACGAACACAAACACAAACGCGCGCGCACACACACACACACACACACAAACATACACACGCACATACACGCACGCAGCAACGCACATACCATGTTTACAATGATATGTCTAAGAAACATAATACAAAAAAAAATGTGAGAACAAAATGTTCCAGGTGTGTCGTGTTGTTGTTCATGATGATGATGATGATGATGATGATGATGATGATGATGATGGCGATGATGATGATGATGATGATGATGATGATGATGATCTTGATCGTGATCATGACGTTGACGATTACGAAATACGGCGACAGCGATGACGATGATGACGACCACGACGACGACTACGACGATGATGATGAGGATGATGATGCTGGTTGTGATGGTGCTGGTGATGATGATGATGATGATGATGATGATGATGAGGATGATGATGATGATATTACTAAAAATCGCAGCAACTTATATCCTTATGGAAACCCTTAGCAAAGATAATTAAAAACTGTATTCCAGGTCTTTAGAAAGCAAGACATAGTTTGAAAAAGTGACCCCATTCTATGCTTCACAATTGAATTGAAATAGCACAGCTCTCCACTATTCGTATTATATTATACATTCGTTACTAATTAATAAATTATCCTTTGAACAATATTTGCAAGGGCATGTATATATATATATATATATATATATATATATATATATAT
>NC_068995.1:46811063-46812427 GCF_001194135.2 Octopus bimaculoides | reverse complement strand
TATATATATATATATATATATATATATATATATACATATATAAATACAGGCACACACACATACACACACAGAGAGAAATACATCTTTATATATAATAGAACCACTACAATGACAGCACAACCTTGCATAAACTACGACCATCAAATACACCCACACCGCTCCACCACCGCTCTACCACCGCAGGTAACAAAATAAATATTCAATTATGATAAATAAAAACACCTACGCTAGAAATGACAATGAAATCCTCACTTGTCGGACCCTATTTTCTATGATATAAAAGAAACAACACATTAAATAATTTGTTTCTAGACACACACGACCGACCAATAGAAGGGATGGCTAAAGCCGGAACTAACTCTACCTAGGGCTAAATACTAGCACCACCATCATCGCAACAACATCCCAACCGGTAGCACCACCGTCACCACCATCAAAAAAGAACAACAATTAAAAAAAGAAACTTGTTGCCGCCATCACTATGAACTTATTTGTCTCTTGTACTTTTGAACTAAAGATGTGTCTTCCGTGCTGTTTTTCATTTTATGCTACGAGTGTGTTTGCTTGGGTTATTTCTTTTTCTTATCATTTATTATTTTTTATGTTACTTTATTAGTATTTCGTTTTAGCTCTAAAGCTGCAGTACAAGTTGTCTTGAACCGTTATCAAAAGTTGCGTGCCTAAAGGTGAAGCGGTCTTTTTGAGTTAAAATCCACATTTAGTTGGTCAATTCTGACCTCAATGAGAAGACAAAATCTAATTTAGAGCATGCTAAGTTCATAGATTTGTGTACATTTATATGAAAACAAAATGTCAATATACAAACAGACTTCTTTTATTTCTTTGTTATTTTCTTTCTTTCTTTATGGTCATCTTTTTATCATTTATTTATTACGTTTTGTTTCTATTTTTTTTTTTGTCTGTTATTGGCGTGCTGAACTGTTATATTTCTTTTGAGTTTGTTTAGAATTTCACTGCGCAAAAGTGTGCTTACAGACGCTGCCGTATTTACGTGTTTGCCTACGTGTGTATACGGAGTAATAGACGAAGGGACAGGCAGTAAAGAAAACACAATATTTACTGTTTTTCAAGTAGGGCTCTCTAACTTTAACAAAAGACACGTAAAACAAAACAAACATTCATATATATACTAGTAAAAGCAAGTAGAACAGGAAAAAAAAATGAACGGAGAAGAAAAGAAAAAAATGCTATTCGTAGCCTTTCAGATTTCATGTTTATGGCTTGTAACAAAACACAACGTGCATATTTTCCCGCCGCGAACGGTGGATCATGTCAGCGGAAATAATTACTCTATCCTTTACCTTTCACTCATTTTCATTTTCATAGCTACATGTCTGTCTATC
>NC_068995.1:46810210-46810762 GCF_001194135.2 Octopus bimaculoides | reverse complement strand
TATATATATATATATACCTATGTATCTATCTGTTTTACTCTTTTACTCTTTCACTTGTTTCAGTCATCTGACTACGGCCATGCTAGAGCACTTCCTTCTTACTCTGTTATCTGCTGATGCTATCTTAGGACAACAACAACAACAACAACAACAATGATTTGGTTAAATTCAAATAGAACTATTGATAAAATGTGAGATGTTACCCTGTTTGAATGTTTGCTGTTTTAAAAGACCTGGTCATTACCGCTTTCGACTAGTCGTCATTACTCAATAGCAACCTCACTTTTCTTCGTCCCAAAGGAAGCCATTTTGAAAAGGCTTTGAAACTTCAGCTCCGCGACGAAACGAAAGCAAAGACTATTGATTGCTCACCTGCCTGGAGGAGAGTGATTGCACGAAGACTATAACATACGTTGTAAGTTGTTGGTAATGTAGATGCTTATGTTGTTGTTGTTGTTGTTGATAATGATGATGATGATGATGATGATGATGATGATGACGATGATGATGATGAGGATGATGATGTTGATGATGATGGTGGTGGTGGTGGTG
>NC_068995.1:46803666-46807296 GCF_001194135.2 Octopus bimaculoides | reverse complement strand
CTCTCTCTCTCTGATGTCAGAAAGAGTGATTTAAAATCTTAGTGTCTAGTTTCCTAAGATCAATATTAGAAAAGATAATATCCATCATATCCACCACCTTTATGCAAAGAGATCTATAACTTATAGTCGCTAATACGTTACATCGAGTAGAACTCAGTTAAAATGGCCAATCTAATTCTTATTAGAGTGAATCTGGCGAAAATGTGAATTGCTTAATTCATTGTAAATTATACAGAACCCTTGGATAATTTGAAATTACGACATAGTTCATTTTTTAAATATAAACATACGCTTTTAGCCTCGCTATGACAAATAAAATAGATACACCATAGATGTTATATCTCTTGGAACAGTAAAAGTAGACGTTTCTGACTAGTTTAAAGAGCTTCAGCGTATGCAATAATAAGCAATTAAGTATTTCAGTTTCACTGATGTATATAGTACTGTGCAAAAGTTGTCGACAAATTGAAACAGCCATTTTTTGTGGTCGTCTTACAGCTTGTCTCTCTCATTCAGAACCTCTACTACAAAATATTACGATTCAAACAGAGCCAATGTTCCATCTGTAAAAATCGCAATACGAAACATCTACTTATAAGTTGGCAATTAGTAGAAATTTACACGGTACTGTAGTTTATATGTGCTACAAATAACATATAGATAATGGGAATTTTCCTTTGATAAAAGTTTACGGTTAGAATAAAATCAGATTACGCCTAGTTTTTCATCCCACGGAAGGATAAATAAATTATTTGATCGCTTAAATTTTGTTAGACAGGATAAAATGATATGTTTAGGTGTAATTCTTTACATTTTGAATTAACGATATCAACTTGTATTTCAATTCGAACATGGTAGAGGGGAAATTTTGCGATTGATTGAATTTAACTGGGAAAAGTAGTTATGTAATATTTCCTAGAAATAAGAAATGTAAAGATGACAGTGGAGAGAAATGAAGGTAGAAATGAAATGTCTGTTCATATATCAATATGTTTCTTTCAAATTAATTCTCAGAAACCCGCCTAGTCCACCTATCCGTTGAAATGTGGTACGTGGTAGCAACGTTTCGTCGATTTGCTGTTGTTAGTAGGAGCATAAATTTTGTTTTGTTAGTTTGCAATTTGGAGATAAGCTTTGCCATTTGGAAACATTTTAACTTGAGGTGGTTTTATTTAATCACGGTTATAATTCAATAGATTTTATCGCATATTGTTAAATATAATTAAAAAAAAGAGAAGTAATTGACTTTTAAATTTTTGCACGCATTATTTTGTGCATTCTATTTTTATATGTGCCAAAAACATACAAAAAAGCTCACGGTGTTAAAGCAATTATCATACAAGTTTGTATAGTCTCGTATAGCGAAGTTATACGTACTTGATAATAACATTATCCATGCACAAACACTTAATAATACTACATTCAACAAATGATGGTTTGACATTTTTGAGCAATCAGGCAGAGGTACGTCATGTTTTTATTGAATTTTGAATATTATTTTATTGGTTTCCCAATGAACGCCATTACCAACGAATCCAAACATTTACATCGTTAAATCAGCAATTAAATCTTCAAGCAAATTATTTAGAAGATATTCCTGTTCACATGAATTTCAGAAAATCCACGCTAGATTAGAAAACTAACCAAGCGTTCAAATTGATATTCTCTTCACTGGCCTATCAATTGGGCTTACTTTCGATAATTTCTGTATGGAAATATACTAGAAAACGGAGCAGACACTTTGTAGCTTGAAACTTGTTAACTTATATGGAGAAAATGATAAGAAGCATTTGGAAAGAACTCAAATGTAAACTAGCAACAGAAAATAAATAATTACATGGAATAATAGTGTAATAAATATAAGCAATATGTATGTGGGCAGCTGACATTCTAAAAACATCTGCACCATCTTCAGTGAGATTGGCCCGACTCGGTTGTTCTCGGACGGAGATCAATGCCAGCATATATGGCTACACCATAGAAATCTTTGGATGATTTAGCGAATTGCTAATGTGTATATAAATAATTAATGTAGTTATCTGTAACAAAAAGGAAAACTGTAACTGTCATTAGATATGACTGAGGATGTTAGAAACACCTACATAGCTAGAAATAAGAGCTAAACCCTCTAATGCAGCAATCAAATCATATAGTTGTATATACACATACTGGCAGGGTCCGTAATTGCCTGAAAAGCAACGGTCGAGATATTTCCAGACTGATCGGGCAGTTCCGTCTTTTTTCCGTAGCCTCTGATGCTACTCTGTTATTTCTGCTAAATATTAATTTTTAAAAATAAGTGTGTTTGTGTGCGCGTGTGTGTGTGTGTGTGCGTGTGCGTGGGCGCGTGTGCGTGTGCGTGTGTGCGTATGTATCCCCCACCACTATTTGACAACCGGTGTTGGTGAGACTACATCCGCATAACTTAGAGGTTCGGTATTAATGGGAGATAAAAGTACTTGACTTTAAACAAGAACTAAATACTGGGATAGACTCATTCGAATAAAATTTCTTCAAGGTGGTGCCCCAGCATGGCCAGAGTCAAATGACTGAATCAAGTAAAACATAAAAAGTTTGACCAACCTGTTTTGTTTTAATTTGTAATATTGTAAATTCATCTAAATAAGTTTTGGTTTGTAAGACAATAGGAGGTTCTTTTTTATGCATGCAGGCACCCAGAATTGTAGAAGTGCGACGAAACCTTTTGACACGTTATAGTAGACAACAGTATTAAATAATAAAATATAGTGAATGTAAACGCTGTTGTGTTCTTAATTGGTTATCTCAGTGCTTCTCAAAGTGGGCGGTACCGCCCCCTGGGAGCAATGGGTAATTTAATATGGGTACTAGAGAAAAAGCGGGTGCTAGGGGGCGATAGATGCATAGATGCATCTGTACAAATTAAAAAAAAATTTCTCCTCCCATTTAAATATCAACAAAAAATATTAAATATAATATTATGATAAACCGCTAGTTAGCTGCAATCACAACAACAACGACAACATTAACAACCATAGCAGACTTCGAAATGTGAATAAGTAAATAAACAAAGCTGAATATATACCGCATATGCTTGCAGTATCCAACTTATAATAGGGTGGTGCTGTGGTAAGTAGTCACCCGCGTCAAAGTGGTACCTTGAACTAAATTGCTCTGGTTTGATATTACATGTATGTATATATTAAAATGGCGGAGAAGGAGAGAGCACTGTATCGTAGCAAGCGGGGGACGTTGAAAATGAGAAAGTATAAAAAGGTAGAATTGTTATTAAAATATGTCTGAGAATTATTGAATTAAATGAATCCTTTCTAAACACATTGCATAAACATACACTTCGTATATCATGTTGTTTACGTTTGTGACGTCCTTAACACATATATGCATATATATATATGTGCATATATATTTATATATATATATGTATATATATGTCAAACGCAGACTGAAAAAAATGAACAACCTTAATTGATTTTCGAACATTTTGGGTTTTTCATCAGAGGTGTCTACATCACTCTGACAATCTCCAGTCAAACTGTTTATATAGTCAACAAATGCAACAGTTACTCTATGAAGGAGTCCCTAATTTGCATACCGAAAGTCTTTAACACCATAAATACTAGCGGCCTGTCA
>NC_068995.1:46802137-46803407 GCF_001194135.2 Octopus bimaculoides | reverse complement strand
ATATATATATAGATAAATAGATAGATAGATAGATAGATAGATAGATAGATAGATAGATAGATAGATATATAGATAGATAGATAGACAGACAGACAGACAGATACGAACATGCGTGCTTCTATGCACGTATTAATGTGTATAGAGTGTATATATTTAAATGAATTTATTAATTTGCTGCATTACATGTCAACACCTAAATAGAAAGATACATAGATATGCATAGCAAATACATATTCATACACACATGCGCGCGCGCTTTCGTAATAGCGGTGAGTAAGAATGTGTACGTAAATGTGTGATCGTGTGTGTACGTTTATACATATTTCTGGTAATTATTGTTTGTAATTGAAGATTCACCGAAAGTTTGTGTCCATGAGAACAGCTTAAAACTTCAAGGTGAGAAGGTTAAAAGAGAAAATAATCTACGTATTTAAGTTAGGTCAATATAAATTATAACTGCTAACTTGTCGACGACTCTGTACCCTCCGGCTCTCAGCCATCAGACGGAGGACGATAAAGAAGACCAGAACAGGAAATTACACTCACAAATACATACAGATGCAATCACACACACGCATACACACACACACACACACAAATTACACACACGTGAGCTCACATAGCTAGCTAGCTAGATAGATAGGTAGATAGATAGATAAATCGATAGATAGATAGATAGATAGATAGATAGATAGATAGATAGATAGATAGACAGATTGTTAGATAGATAGATAGATTGCTAGTGTACACACACAATTACATAGATATATACACATAAAAACTCAAACGCTGACACATACATACGCATGTCTATATGCATGTATATATATATATATATATATATATATATATATATATATATATATATATATATATATACATACGTTTATATATGTATATAAATATATATATGCATGTATATATGCATCTCTCTCTCGTTCTCTCTCCCTCTCCCTCTCCTTCTCTCCCTCTCTCTCTATATATATATCTATTTATTTATCTATATATAGATATTTGCAAGTATATATAACTGTGTGTTTGTGTATATGCATATATATATATATATATATAAATACATACTCCCACACACAAAACACACACACCTATATATGTTTGTGTGTGTGTGTGCATAGATATATACATGTATATATATATGTGTATATATATATATACATATATATATATATATTTTTTTATTTATTTATGTGTTTTAGCCAAGTGGCTGCGGTCATGCTGGTGCACCACCATATATATATATATATATATATAT
>NC_068995.1:46799425-46801706 GCF_001194135.2 Octopus bimaculoides | reverse complement strand
TATATATATATATATATATATATAAACAAAAATTAAGGGATCAGCAACAGGTTGCTTCACCACGTACCGAAGTTCAGAAATATCAGCTAAATTGTTGAGACCCCAACAGATGGCAATTACCTGCAACTCACAAAACAAGAAGAAAAATAACGAACTAAACTAGCCATAGTTAATCATGTACATGTTTATGGTTTAGAAGGAAACACTCTTCATTACCTCATCGGTATGATATTCCATAGGCTGGCTCGCCTATGTGGATTTGGAGATACTTTCAAACTGTGTCGATTGCTATGATGGCGCTCGGTCATGCATGCACATTTGCCAGTATCGTCGAATTTACAACTGGAACATCATACCGATGAGGTAATGAAGAGTTTTTCCTTCTAAACCAGAAACATGTATATGATTAACTATGGCGAGTTTAGTTCGTTATTTTTCTTCTTGTTTTGCCTATGTGAGTTGCAGGTAACTGCCATCTGTTGGAGTCTCAGCAATTTAGCTGATATTTCTGAACTTCGGTATGTGGTGAAGCAACCTGTTGCTGATCCCTTAATTTTTGTTTATAAATGTATAAGAACTTTTAAATAAGTTCCTCACCGATAATGGTGCTTACATACCGAAGAGCTTGGTAAAAATTATTAATTATTAACTTATTAATAAATTAATAAATTGATAATCCTTTACCCTTTTAATTGTAATATATATATATATATATATATATATATATATATATATGCATACAAAATATAAAGGACTAAGGATTTAGAATCCGGTTGGGTACCTTATTATCTCTCTATTATAATCCAGACCAGGCTTTCCTCATCAAATGACAGGGAACCTACAGAATTGTTTAACGATAACAATTACACTATACATTACTTGATAGGACCTATCTGGGCTTTTCAACAATCTATTCATGAACCCGTTTTGATTACGGACCCTATAGCCATGCGATGCTTAAAAACTAGTTTTATTGATGCTTCTTTCAAAATTCCTTAGGGGCTTTTTGGGCTCTTATAGCAACGCATCACAGAACCCCGGTGCCAAAGTGTGCTAGAGTTTAACAAACGCCTTTTTCTTGGAGAACATTGTTGGTAATAAAAGCAGGAAACTTTGTTAAGAAGCAATTTCTAATTTCCTTCTAAAACCCCTTGCTCATGTTTGTGCAGATATATGCAGAAACATGATCGAAATGTAATATTGCGCATCGAGAATTCATCCCCCACCCCAAGGCCCTTCCATCAATCGAGAGTTCTATTGCAAAGTTTTGAAGCGTTTGAGGAAGGACATTCGGCGAAAACCAACGAACCAGTGGAGCGCCCGATTTGGATTTTCACGACGACAATGCACCCTGTCATACATATAATCCAAGAGCAGTGATCCTTGATTTGTTATTTTGTCTACGAGAATCTCCGTGAATTCAACGAGACTATTTTCTTTTTTAGGGAAAATGGAGACAAGCACGATTCCTTCATGTGATCGGCTTGAAAAATTGTTAAGATACTTAGATATTTTCACAACATGAAACCAAAGGCAGTTTTAATGTACAAATAAAAAGAAATTCTATTCCTGAATGCAGGACGTCTGTCCACGAATGCGAATCGAGAGGGATGATCATGTTTCTGCACAGACATGAGCAAGGGGTTTTAGAAGGAAATTAGAAATTGCTTCTTAACAAAGTTTCCTGCTTTTATTACCAACAATGTTCTCCAAGAAAAAGGCGTTTGTTAAACACTAGCACACTTTGGCACCGGGGTTATGTAATGCGTTGCTATAAGAGCCCAAAAAGCCCCTAATGATAATGCAAGTCATCCCGTCTGACTATGTAAATGGGATACTAATCCAAAGCCCCGCCTCGATTTATTTTTAGTTTTTTTTTTGTTTTTTTTTATGGTGGACCTTGATAATGTGAACGCTAGAGGCGACTATTGTGAGATTCGAACTAATATTATACAGACTTGTAACAAATACCAAGTGGAATTTTCTCTGACGCTGTAACTCCACTGACAACATATCAAGTATACAACATATACGTAGCGTGTATAAAAGTGAGCATATATGTATACTTAGATATCTGCGTGATATATGTATACGCGTGTACATATTTACATACGTATAGATATTGTCCGCGTGTTTGATTGGTGTACGTGTATGTGTGCGAATGTGCATGGATGGGTGTGAACTTGTATGTGTGTATATATGTATGTATCTATGTATATATATATATGTATATATATATATATATATATATATATATATATATATATATATATATATATAT
>NC_068995.1:46797097-46798193 GCF_001194135.2 Octopus bimaculoides | reverse complement strand
GAGAGAGAGAGAGAGAGAGAGCAATAAATGGCGGGGATTGATAGGTGGTATTCATCAACTTATAGACATTATATTATGTCAATTTATTTATTTACTAAAAAGACAATTATAACAATATACATACATATATGACATATTATGCCTTACATATATAATATATAAAATATAGAATGCGAAATTTACAGCTGTTTTCGTTTACGTTTGTATGCACTCCAGGTTCAAATCTTGGTACCGTTAACCGTGGTTTTCATCCTCCCAGAGGACCACTTAATCTATAGATATGATATAATCGACTGTGACACATTTCACAGCCATTCAATCCCTGCACATATGTCAGACACCAATAATTAATGAATGAGATAATGAAATCCTAACTACAAGTTGGTCCCCCCGACGGCGCAGAAAAAAAAAATTATTAGCCAATAGCTAATAATAGTAATATTAGTCACCTCTAAAAGTATAGTATCCCTCTCCAGGCATGTTTCAGTCTTATTCTTACCTCATCAGTAAAGCATACGCTTTATCTATTTAGGAAATAATGATGAGTAAATTGCCACGAAGTTGAATGTAGACTCTTCGTATATTTGTTGGCGCTTGAAAATATTATTACTTAGAGATTATGAAATCAGATACAGCAAAATATTTTCTGAGTTTTTTATTCATGATTATCATATATTTTATTTACTGCCCAGTGTTTCTGCATGTCTTATGTGCTTCAGGTTAGCTTTAATATTCTCATTATTCTAGGTTATTTAATACTAGCATATGTATTGTTTAACAAGGCTGCATTCAAGCAATTTCGAGAAAATGTTACAGTTTACCGTGAAAACTATGTGCTAATTAAACATGTTTGTGTGTGCGTGCGCATATTTGTGTGTATGTGTATATATGTATGTATTTATGTATATGTATGTATATATATATAGATATATGGACACAGACACACACAGGCACACATACACACACACACACACACACGCACACGCACGCACACACATACACACACACACACACACACACACACACACACACACATATATCTATCTAGGATTGTTGTCACGATGAGATAGTTTCTAAGAAAGCCTAAATTAAATAA
>NC_068995.1:46794732-46797087 GCF_001194135.2 Octopus bimaculoides | reverse complement strand
CTTTCATAAGTTTTAAACTTATAAGAAAATCTAAATGGGTGACAATGGAAACTTCGACACAATTTGTTCCCAATTTATTCGCTACTACTACTACTACTACTACTACTGCTGCTGCTCTCTGCTGCTGCTCTCTGCTGCTGCTCTCTGCTGCTGCTGCTATTACTACTACAACTACTACTACAATCTTCGTGCATTATTATTATCATTATTATTATTTGATCCGAGGGTCTTCAATATCATTGACTTCCAAGATTTGACTGCTACGTTATTTTGTCGAATCAAGATAGATGAAAGGCAAAACTGCCTCTGGTGGAACCGAAACTGAGAATGGAAAAAATCAACAAATACTGAAAGGCAATTTTCCACCGAGACATTTTTGTTCGATGCTCTAAAGATTCTTCCAGATCATCACCATTAAATTACCTCAATACTGAGCTTAAGATCAACATTATGATAGATGGATTTCGGTTAGTCAAATTGATTCTAATAATTTACTGGTAGTTTAATTTATCGATTCTTGTGTGATTAAAGGCAAAATTGACCGCGGTAGAATTTGAACACTGATTCTGTGAGCCTGAAATTGCCGCAAATTTCTACTCGCGACTAGCAATGTAGTTGGCAGGTGATAGTCTTCTTTTATGTTTTACCTTTCATTTGTTTCAGTCATTAGACTGCGGCCATGCTGGGGCGCTGCCTTGAGGAATTTTTAGTCGAACGAATCGACCTCAGCAATTATTTTCTCTTTTGTTAAACCTGGTACTTATTCTGTCGCTCTCTTTTGCCGAAGCACTAACTTACGGGGACGTAACCACACCAATACGAGTTGTCAATCGATGGCTCGGTGGCGGGGGACAAGCACAAACACTCAAATACACAAGCAGGCAGGCAGTCAGACAGGCAGGCAGGCAAACAGACAGATACACACTCACATATGTATATACGATGGTCTTCCTTCAGTTTCATAAAGCTTTGGCCGGTCGACTCGAAGTTATAGAAGAAGACACTTGGCCAAGATGACACGCTGTGGGACTGAACCCACAACCATGTGATTGGGAAACAAAATTCTTATCACACTTCCACAGAATTAAATACAAGACTGGTATTGTACTTTATTTTCCCAGTTTGATGGAATGCTGGAAGAATACTTCAGGACCATTTCTTCCTGATCCTGTAAGAATTCTGCTAATCTCCGTTGTATAAGAACGATATGAAGAATAGTTTTAAATCTGTTGGCAAATGTAGATTCTATAAACAAAAGCAGAATTTTGTAAGAAATCACCAGTTGAAGGAATCACAGGAATCTTTTCTATTATAGGTACAAGGCCCGGAATTTTGAGGGAGAGAGCCAGTCGATTAGATCGACCCAGTACGCAACTGGTACTTAATTTATCGACCCCGAAACGATAAAAGACAAATTCGACCTCGGCGTAATTTGAACTCAGAATGTAAAGACAGCCGAAATACCGCTAAGCCTATCGCCCGGCGTGCTAACGATACTGCTAGCTCGCCGTGTTAGAGGAATAAAAGGAATGAGAGAATATGAGGACAGGAAATGATGTTTTTATAATAGGCACAAAGCCCGAAATTTTTAGATAAGGAAAGACTATACGATTTCATCGACCCTAGTACTCAAATGGTACTTATTTTTCAGAACCCCGAAAAGATGAAAGCAAAGTTGACCTCAGCGGAATTTGAACCCAGATCGTAAAAGTGGACGAAATTCCGTTAAGTATTTTGCCCGGCGTGCTTACGATCCTGCCAGCTCACCCACTTATGAGGACAAGAACTAAACCTTTCTATGATAGGCACAGGGCCAGAATTTTTTTAAAGGGAGCGATTATATTGATCCCTGTATATTGACTGGTACTTATTTCATCGAGCCTGAAAAGATAAAAAGCAAAGTCGACCTCGCTGGTATTTGAACACAGAGCGACAAGGTAGACGAAATGCCGTTAAGCAATTTGCCAGGTGTGCTAACGATTCTGCTAGTTCGCCGCTTTATGAAGACGAGATATAAAGCGAATGATTAAATGAGAATAAGAAATTAAGAGAATCGTGGTTAGGCTGAATGAAGCAACCTAAAGTATGGTATCAGATTGTGACACACTGTGAAAAAAAAAAAAAAAATTGAGCAATTAAAAGGCATATAAAGGAAAGGTCGTAAATCTGAGAAGAAATGCGGGATTGTAAGTTATACAAAACAATGTTTAGTTATATAACAAGTGTGGAGACACACAGGCTCACATACACACGCACACGCACACACACCTACAAACACATACACATATATACATACATATACTTATATATGTGTGTGTTAGTCTTTGCATATATATATATATATATATATATATA
>NC_068995.1:46793613-46794277 GCF_001194135.2 Octopus bimaculoides | reverse complement strand
CATACATATATATATATAGATATAGATATATACATGTATACATCTATACACATGTATATATCTACATACACACAGACACACATGTATGTATGTATATATATATATATATATATGTATATGTATGTGTATATGTGTGTGTCTGTAATCGCTCTCTCTCTCTCTCTCTCTCTCTCTCTCTCTCACACACACACACACACACACATACATGCAGGCACGCACAAACGCACACACAGAGACAGACGTTTCAAAAAGAGAACAGTCAAGCTGTGGGGGGTGAGACGAAGGGAAACATGCTTATAATCAAACAACGGCCACTCGAACACTACAACTACCACCAACTGCCAACCAATGTAGAACACTAATCCTTTTGTACCGAGCATAAAGCATAGTTAATTTGTGCCTCGACTGGGGAGGTCTTCCACGGAGTAGCAATATCTTTTCATGGCATGGCCACAGGCTTAAGCTTAATCTTGTATCCTAGCCATACAATTTGCCAAAAGTAGGAACAGGGAAGGTGTAGAACAAGAATGAAGTACGGGTAGAGGTTAATCTCGATTATTATTATTATTATTATTATTATTATTATTATTATTATTATTATTATTATTATTATTATTATTATTATTATTATTATTATTATTATTATTATTATTATTATTATTAT
>NC_068995.1:46791580-46793603 GCF_001194135.2 Octopus bimaculoides | reverse complement strand
AAATTATTATTATTATTATTATTATTATTATTATTATTATTACTATTATTATTATTGAGTGAGAGAGCAGTGCATGCCATCAAAGGGACACTGGGGTAAAATATACGAAGCCCAGTATACCCATCATGACTACACCAGGCACATGCATCACAACCATATGTGCACGACATGGTGATCTCATATCAAGATCAACAGTGCATGACTTGCAGGTAAGGGCGCAGTTAGAATTTTCTTCAGGTCGAGTAGCCCATCCCACATAAAACGTCCCTGAATAAGGGTTGTTTCAGGGTGACGAACAAAACACGCATGTTTCCAAAGGTGAATTGTCCAAACCCCAAAGAATTCTTCTCAACATATGGCTATGATGCTCCCCCACTACTTCTACTCATGATCAGCGATGCACATATCGTCAGCCACTACGGGACACGCTCAACTGGTTCTGGTCAAACAACAGACAAGCAAGTTTGCGGTATTGAGCAGAATGTTTGCTGTAGCCCATCATTTATACTAAGACAAAACAATGTACATGATAACACTTCCAATGAGTTAAGATCAAAAGCCATGAAAGCTGCTGCTTGGTACTGCATATTTTTATTATTACTATTATTATTATCGAAGGCAGCGAACTGGTAGAATCCTTAGCACGCCGGGCGGCAAAACGCTTAGCGGTATTTTGTTTGTCGCTCCGTCGAGGTTGGACTTGGTTTTCATTTTTTCGGAGTCGATAAGTTAAGTACCAATCAAGTACTGGGATCGATGTGATCGATTATCCGTCACCAACAGACAAAAATCACGGCCTTGCGCGTATCGTAGAATGGATTATTATTGTTATCATTATTATTATTATTATTATTATTATTATCATTATTATTATTATTGAAGGCAGCAAGCTGGCAAATTCGTTAGCTTGTGCTCTGCAGTAAGCTCTCTTGGCACCCATCTTGCACAGATTTTATGGAAGCCGAGCTCATTGTGGATGATTTGATAGGCAGAACCATGACTAATCTACAGATAACTAGATACCTCATCGATGACAACTCGCCGGTTCACTATTACCATCTGTCGAGCTTGCTAAATCTTCTCTTCAGTGCTGGAGGTTGACGGGCGTCCTGCTCCCTCTTCGTGCGTCACGCTTGTCCGGCCACTTTTAAAACTTCTCGATCCACTCAAACACTGTCCCTGTATTATGCGAAAAGCCTCCGATAAATTTCAACATCTGACACACCTTCCGACGAAAGAAATCGGATCACTGCTCTTTGTTCTCTTTTGGTGCACATTGCTAGTGGAGCGACCATGCTTACACTGTAAAGCCAGAAAGAAAAATGGCGTGAGAAGGCTCAAACTTCCATCACGCAACCATAATAGTACCAACTATAAGTATGCATGTGCATAAGGCAGTGTGACAGTTTAACCCCTCTCCTATATGATAACTAGTGTTGTTTGTGTTGAAGTACCCGTAACTTGACATTTCTTCACGAAAGAGACCGTAAGAATGAGTGCCACGTTTCGGCTAAAACTGTTTAAGATGGTATCCAAGCACGGCCGCATTCTTTAACAATTAAAGAAAAGATAAAAGAAATAATACCAGCAAAATATTTCTACCTAGGAACTCTTGTAGAATTATCTGAGTAACGCGAAAGTTCCTTGTATACATACATTATCGAAGACATGTATGCAAGGAAATTAATATATATCTCCATATATCGCTGTGTGTAGGTCAATACTTTAACACTCAAAGCATATACTACTACGCATAGACACTGGATAAGGAGGGTAGAGGAACAGAAGTTTATAGGTTTATCATGGTTGTGTACGATATCGATTCTTTTAAGGGTAATGCACACAATTTAAAACAAGTTGTTAGAAGCACAAGTTTAGTCAATGCACAATCACTCTTAAATGTGAGTACCTGTGTATACATCCGTGTGCATACTTAAGAGTCTGAGTACATGCATGCGTATACGTGTACACGTGTACAAATACGTATATATATATATATATATATATATATATATATATATAT
>NC_068995.1:46789725-46791131 GCF_001194135.2 Octopus bimaculoides | reverse complement strand
TATATATATATGTACATATGCGTGTGTACATGTGTGTGTGTATGTGCACAGATACACAAATGTATTTCTACATTCGCATGCTGTTTATACATCTGTGTCTCATTATAGATGCATATAACTATGGAACTATATTATCTAATATAAATATATTATTCTAACTATAGAAACTTTAGTATCCATATGCTTCCATCTGGATATACATGTAACGACATACAGTTACATGTGTACATTTGTCTAAGATCGTACAACATAAATAACCATCCTAAAACATATGAAAAGCCTAAATAAATATATACTATAGTAACATAATCTCCTGAATAAAGTCTCTCGTTTAAAAAGTTTTTAATAGAGAGTTAATTACATGAGCAAGAAATTCAACTCTAGTTTAACTTCTCCTGTGCGACCAACTCTACTAACTAGAAAAACCTTTTGGGGAAACCTAAACAAATACAAAGAATATTGTGACTTGAATTTGACTCTCCTGGTTACAATATTATTTCCAAGCCTGACAGTTGCAAGATTAACAGTAACCAAATTCCTACATCAAACCAAAGTAAATTTCCTCACCATATATATCTACCATGGTACGTCGATACATAAATATTCTATATACTCGAAGCTCACTTTTCTAATACACGTAGATTCCCTGTTTATTTATGCAGCACTTAATCCTCATACGCATATCTCTAGCTGAAAAGAAAAGGAACAGAAAAAATAAACGCTCTGTCGAAGACTACTAAACCGAAAAGAAAAATAATGAATTACAGTCTGGTGACATCGAGCAGCCTAAACCATTGAAGTCACTGCCGACATACTTCATAAAAAATGTTGATAAATGTATACTCCCGTAGAACATTGAGCAAGCGTTCAGCTTACTGGTAAGTAGCTTTTAAATATAACTTGATATACAAGTAGACATTTACATATATACATATATATATATATAATGAAGAAAGCGAAAAACAAACACACCAAGAAAAAAAACAACAACGCAACGATGTGATACAAACAAAGTATCAGCAGACCCTCAGGGAAGGAAAGAAAAGTAGTTTTAACGTTTCGAGCAAAGCTCTTCGTCGGAGGAAAGTCCAAGAGAAAAGGAAGACGGTGAGAAAAAGTCGCCAACGATCCACATATATATAAATGTATGTTAGTGCATGTGTGTATATGTGTGTGAGTGTGTGTGTGTGTTTGTGAGTGTGTGTGTTTGGGGAGGGGGCTACTACTGCTTAGGCTGTTGCGCTCAAAATCTAGCGATCGTGATTTCAATTCCTAGACCGGGAGGTGCGTTGTGTTTTTTTTTTTTAGCAAAATACTTCATCTCTCACTGCTTTGCGATCACTTTCACACCTGACGCGTGGCACACACTGAATCTGTCGATTTGATTGATTGAGAGAGAGAGAGAG
>NC_068995.1:46786378-46788289 GCF_001194135.2 Octopus bimaculoides | reverse complement strand
AGAGAGAGAGAGAGAGAGAGAGAAACAGACAGACAGACACATAGATAGATAGATAGATAGATAGATAGATAGATAGATAGATAGGTAGATAGATAGATAGATAGATAGATAAATAGATAGATAGATAGATAGATAGATAGATAGATAGGTGCAGGCACGGCTGTGTTGTAAGAGGCTTGCTTCCCATCCATATGGCTTCGGGTTCAGTATCATTGCGTATCACTTTCGCCAAGTGTTTTCTGCAATACATCATTATCCTTTTTTGGCCGATAAAATAAACTACCAGTCACATATTACAGTCGAAAGTTTTGAATAACTTTCTCTCAAAACTGCGGGCATTATACCTATAATAATAATAATAATAATAATAATAATAATAATAATAATAATAATAATAATAATAATAATATTAATAATAGAGATAACTCGAATGTGGAATCTAAAAACAGAAACAATTCCTATCATAGTAGGTGCCTTAGGTATAATAAAAAAATATTCAGACAAATACATAACAAAAACACCAGGACTTATAAATATATATAACATACAGAAAATTGCACTACTGGGTACTGCACACATTCTACGGAAGACACTTTCAATACCGTAAACATAAGAGCACCATAACAAACCACAGCACATACCCAAGGCGCACAGAGCTGCGCTCGGTAGTGAAGTGAAAACACATTATCAAAATAAAACTACTGGATAATAATAATAATAATAATAATAAAAATAATAATAATAATAACAATAATAAGAATAATAATCATAATAATAGAAATAGTAGTAGTACTAGTAGTAATAATAATAATAATAAAAATAATAATAATAATAATAATAATAATAATAATAATAATAATAATAATAACAAAAACTTCTGTCTTTGCTCTGTTTCTATTCTCGTTTGTTTCTATATTATTCTTGATAATGTGACGAAAACCTGATGAAAAGACATGATGAGTTATGGTAGAGGAAGGAAGCACACGCCTCACACACAAAGAGGGAGGTGAGAGAGAGAGAGAGAGAGGGATAGAGATAGAGAGAGTGAGAGAGAGTGAGAGAGAGAGAGAAAGTGGTGGAAATATAGAATAATAGAGACGAGGGCAATGAGAAGAAATTAGGAAATATTCAAAAGTGGTTTCGAATCATTCAGAGAAATTGGAACAAGATTGAAGCGAAAGACTTAGGGAACCCTGAGGCGAAAGAGAGAGAGATACAGAGAGAGCATGTAAGAGAGAAATATACAAAACTAATGAGAGACTAAGTGTGGTTGAGGCATAATGGGAAAGATATTAGGCGGGAAAAAAAGACAGAGAGAATGAAAGAGTTCCGTGGAGAAAAGTCAGCATGTGACATAGCAAATAATATCGAGGCAAATAGAAAGAGCATTAGAAAGAGGGGGTGGGACAGAGAAAGAGACAGTGAAAGAAATTGAGAGATTACGAGTCAGAGAGAGAGAGAGAGAGAGAGGGAGAGAGAGAGAGAGTGATAAAGAGAGAGAGTGAGAGAGAGAGAGAGAGAGAGAGAGTGAGAGAGAGAGAGAGAGAGAGTGAGTGAGAGAGAGAGAGAGAGACGAATTGGTTCGACTGGAAACCGAAACTCATGCGAAGACCACCCTGGTGGAGGAGTCTATCAACCATTGCATATCCACAACTGTACAGCAAGCATTTATTTTGTCTACATGTCTATACCCAACATAAACATCAAAATAAATGAAGTTTATGCGGGTGAAAGAAGGGTAGAGGGTCCTTCTAGACTCATTCCCTTTCAGAGAGAGAAGGCTTTTAATGCCTCTAGACACACATGTACATATATATGTGTGCGTGTGTGTGTGTGTGTATATAAAATACATGCATATATATATGCATATATTTATAAATATACACATACATACATATATATATATATATA
>NC_068995.1:46783933-46784904 GCF_001194135.2 Octopus bimaculoides | reverse complement strand
CACACACACACACACACACACACACACACACACACACACACACACACACACACACACAGCTGCCCACACGCAGATATGACGGTTTTCAACTGTACAGGCGTTGCACTATCTTTTCTTTTTGGCTTATAGTCTAGCTTAACTTAAGATTTTACCTGTTTTAATTTTACTGGCAATTATAGTGCCTGGTCGAAGGTCAAGGAAGTGTTTGAGAAGCAAGAAAGCCTTCGTTGTGCAGGAACACAGAAAACAAAGATTTAATGTCGAGAGTGAACAGAAGTTGAGAGGGGCCACAAGAGAAGGAAAAAGAGTTAAACAAACGGAGGGCATGATTGGTGCCGTGAATGTGTGTGAGGAGGGAAGTCATTAGGGAAGAGGAAAGGACACGGTCTAGGTATTTGCAGATCATTTCAATGGTGCACTCCCAGGCGAGGAAAATAGGGCGGTCATGGTTGTTGCGTTTGTGGATGTTGGGAAGTAAGTAAATAGTGGTTGTGCGTGGGGTACGAACAGGGAGGCTGAAGGTAGTGGGAGGAAGGGGAGGAAGAATAAGGTCGTGAATGTTGAAGGACATTGTCTATTGGTAGTTAGGCGAGGGGTTGGAGGACAGACGGCAATAGAATGAGGTGTCTTGAAGTGGAGGTCTGCGCGTCACACCACTGTAGCTCTACCTTTGTCGGCCGGTTTGATGAGGGTATCTTTGCGACGTCGGAGACATCGAAGTGCCGAGAGTTCGGCCGGGGAGATGTTGAAATATAAATATGACGGGCTTCTTTCAGTTTCCCTTTACCTAATCCACCGGCAAGCCTTTGGTCACTCCGAGGTTATAATAGAAGGCATTTGCACAAAGTGACACGCAGATCCGTGTAGTTGGGAAGTAAACTTTTTACCACTCAACTACATATCCCTGTATATATATCTGTATGTATATGTATATGTATATGTATATGTATATGCATATATATATATATATA
>NC_068995.1:46777814-46781572 GCF_001194135.2 Octopus bimaculoides | reverse complement strand
GATCAGGGCCCCACCCATGCCAGGTTCCTTAACTACCCTCTCTATGATGTAGCGCATCAGATGGAGGTTGTCATGGATGCTCCTGCCCGGCACCGCGCACGTTTGCGCCTTGCCGATCAGTTTCTCGATGACAAGCGCCAACCGCTTGGCTAACACCTTGGCCAAAATTTTCAAGTCTGCATTGAGCAGAGTGATGGGCCTAAAGTTATCTATGACGTCCCCCTTGTTTGGATCTTTCTTCAGCAGCGTTACGGCTCCTCGACTCACAAAACCGGGAATGCTCCCGTTTTGCTGCCAGTTGCAATACACCGCCACCAAGACGTCTCCAAACAAGTCTGGCTTACAGTTGTAAAGATAGATAGATAGATAGATAGATAGATAGATAGATAATGTGTTCGAGTTGTTGTGTGTAAAGAAAAGTTGAAGAGAGTAATCAATACCTAAAGAGGTAAAGTTTATTTATTCATTTAATGGAAGCTGAATCGCCATCTTGACGCTACACCAAGTTTCATGCTGAGTTAATCTCTGAGGAAAATGATGTGGAAATTTAAACCGTAACATTTTTTACTGATCATCTGATAAACTGATTTTGCTACTCTTCTTTTGTATTTCATGAGCGTTTTTCTTTTATCTTTTTTTTTTTTTTATCTTATGTCATTTTTAATGCCCTTCGGTACTGTTTTGGCTCTTACTACTGCTAGGGCTGTTGCTGCTGCTAATGCTGCTGTTGCTGCTGCTGCCGCTGCTGCCGCTGCTGTTACTACTACTACTACTACTACTACTACTACTACTACTACTACTACTACTAATAATAATAATAATAATAATAATAATAATAATAATAATAATAATAATAATAATAAGAAGAAGAAGAAGAAGAAGAAGAAGAAGAAGAAGAAGAAGAAGAAGAAGAAGAATATTAATAATAACAATAATAATGTATCTCAACGGGCATGATAGAGTAGTACAGTATATTCACTGGGTCATTTGCAAAGACTTGGACCTGCCCCATAATAAAAACTGGTGGGAACACAAACCACCTCCAGTACTTGAAAATGACCACATCTCACTCCTTTGGAATTTCACTTTTCAAACTGACAGAAAAAAAATTAGAAGCGAATAAGGCCAGCCATTATATTGAAGGACTTCAAACAAGAATCATGCCTCCTCATCGATATGACTGTCCCAATCGACATAAATGTATCGTTCATGACCTACCGAAAACTGAGCAAGTATGAAGACCTTGAAACAGATATTGACAAAACGGGGAACCTCAAGACTAAACAATACCTGTTGTCATGAGTAGCCTAGGAATAATAGCAAAAGGGGCTGATTGCTACCTAGCTCAGATACCAGGAAATCCAAAACTTGAGGAGATTCAAAGAAAAAGTAGTGCTCATGGGAACTGCTCATATCCTACGTAACATATTGTCTACGTAATCCCCCAAATACTTTTTAGTCCGTAAACAGTGTCAAAGTACTTTTAAATATACATAAAAGCAAACACCTTTTACTGTTATCTTAACATCAGACTATCATCTTATAATCAAATTACTTTTAAAACAAACTTCTAAGTTACTTATGTTTTGACAGACATTCTCTAGAACAATACTCCGTGCAAAACCAGATACGTGGCACCCTTGTAATAACACCCACTCGAACATCTAACTTGTTGTCTGTTGAGGTCTGGGTGAGACTTAGAGTCAATTTGTACAAATACAAAGCAAAAGCCAAACATATAATAAAAATAGTTATGATAATAATAATAATAATAATAATAATAATAATAATAATAATAATAATAATAATAATAATAATAATAATAGTTTCAAATGCAGCTATTTTGGGGGAGGGGGATGAGTCAATTACATCGACCCCAGTATTTCACTGGTACTCAATTTATCGTTCCCGAAAGGACGAAAGGGTAAGTCGATTTCGGCAGAATTTGAACGCAAAGACAGACGGAATACCGCTAAGCATTTCGCCCGGCGTGCTAACCATTCTGCCAGTTTGCCGCCTTACTACTACTACTACTACTACTTTTGGCTGGCACTTACTTTATCGACCTCAAAAGGATAAAAGCAAAGTCGACTTTGATGCAATTTGAACTCAGAACGTAAAGACGGACGAAATACCGCTAAGTATTTTCGCCCACTGAAAGATATGAAGAAAGCTGGAATTTGACCATACTGATAAATGGTATGAACATAGACCTAATAAAATACTAGAAAGTAAGAACTACGAGATGTTGAGGGACTTTAACATACAGACTGACAGCGTAATAGAAGCTAGAAGTCCTGATTTAGTAGAAGTAGGTAGTAGAAGAGAATATAAAGTACCAGATTATTAATTTTAGAATCCCAAATGATGAAAAAATCAATATGAAAGATATAGAATTAAATAGCGAAGTACCAGGACCTAGCTATTGAACTACAAAGACTATGGAGAGAGCAGGTAAAATGAATCCCAGTAGTTATAGGTGCATTACGAACTACATCTAAAGATTCGAAAAGATGGATAGAAGAAATAGGCATAAAACCCAGTTTAGCACAGCCCCAGAAAGCAGTGTTGTTTGAAACAGCTAGAACACTTAAGGGGGATTTTTGGCATCTAAATTTACTTGTAGCTCGATGTTAGGAATTTTATTTTTCCGACAGTTTAATATGTTGTGCGTATAATAATAATAATAATAATAATAATAATAATAATAATAATAATAATAATAATAATAATAATAATAATAATAATAATAACAACAACAACAATGATAATTTTATTTATTTGTCACATCAACAACTGAATAAGTGCAATGACGACGACTTTGTCAATAATAATGAATCTTTCTGCTATAGGCACAAGGCCTGCAATTTTGGTGGGAGGCGGCTAGTCTATTACAACGATCCAAAAGTCTAAGATTGTCAGAATGATATATATCAATATCCTACAACACTATTTGCATCAATCAAAGTAAATCAACAATGCTGCCGATATACAATAAATAGATATAAAATTCCACAAGACCTGAGGAAACCCACCAAGAAGACAGGATTTCTTTGATATCTCTATTGCATCAATTCTGCCCACAACCAGTTTTTGTTCTACTTAGAAAACCATACTCAGGTAAGTCCCAGCCATACTCACTGTGTTAGCCATTTTCATCTTAACTATCGTTAAACACCGTAGAAGGACAGCACCACCCTCTGTTCCCTCACCTTCTTTAAATTTCGTTTAGGAAATTGATGAAAGCTTGGCTAGGGAGGGAAGTGCTTGTTTTCAAGCCTTTCGGACGAGTCCGCTACACAACCTCTTTCGTCAGTCACCAAGAAAAGAAAGATGATTTACCTCCCTTTATTACCAAAATCCCGAACAAAACAAATGTACTATAGTTCCACCAAACACCTCCATACCTCCTGCTTCGTAACTCCACTACCACCTTCACATCACACAGATACTACTATATGATTAAGATCCTCTCCACCAGCACACTATCAAAGCCACCGATACAACCGCCGACGACATCAGCTCTGCCACCACCGCTACCAGCAACACTGTCATCATTACCATAGCAACGACACCGACCGCTAACAGCAACACCACCGTTGCGACTGCCATTCCTGTAAACTACCCTCAAAACTTTACTAATACCATCACCCCCAACCAATGCAACTACCACGGCGATCTTTCACTTCTCCCTTCAGCTCCAGGTCCATATTACCGCCACCACCACCACCACCACGAACACCAACACAAACACTACC
>NC_068995.1:46774005-46776433 GCF_001194135.2 Octopus bimaculoides | reverse complement strand
AGATAGATAGATAGATAGATAGATAGATAGATATGTGTGTGTGTGTGTGTGTGTGTGTGTGTGTGTGTGTGTATCAGTTCTTTCTCACATACTCATACCAATGTATACAATTATCCATGCTTTCATAGGTCTAAACATGTACTTATATATGGATATGCATATATTTTGAAAGTACGTGTACTCTTAGCACGTATTTCATTTGCTACAATGTCCGTATGTGTATATACATACATACATGTATACATGTATATAAAAACACATTCATACATATATATGCATGTGTGCAGAAACATTGTAGGTCAAAAGGTAGCTAAACACATTTTGTGTAACTTCCTTATTTCAAGTTATTATTATTATTGTTGTTGTTGTTGTTGTGGCTGTTGTTGTTTTTGTTGTTAATAATAATTTTATTATTGTTATTGTTGTTGTTGTTATTATTATTATTTTATTTACTTATTTACTTATTTATGATTATTTTTCATTTTGACTTCTGTGGTAATGTATAACGGAATTCGCAGACCATGAAAGTGGCATAATTCCGGAATTTTTATTGGAGGGAAATCAAAAAAATATACTTGTATGTGTTTATCCATGTATATCCATATAACTACATACATACATATATATATATATATATATATATATATATATATATATTCATGTATGTATGTATGTGTGTGTGTTTGTGTGTGAGCGTATGTGCATGTGTGTGTGTGCGTGTGTGCATGTGTGCGTATGTGTATGTATGTATACATTCTTCTACGTGTGTGTGCATGGACTATCACTGTCATGTATTTCTTTTGCAGGATAAGGTTATTCCACATATTCACTAGCAGTCCCTTCTTCCCCGACTTTGTCTCCGTGACCCCTCACGTTCAGCTCTCAAACTCCTGCTAGATCACTTACTCACAATGTACCTTCAATGTTTTCTTCTCGTCCATCCGAACGTCTCCGCCAATAGACTGATGATATTAATGGCCATTGTCTAAAGTCGACGATCGACACCTCTCTTGGATGTTGGTTCTAAGAAGTAGTCAAAGACTTGATCAAACTTGCGCAACTCCATCTCCCATGTTAATTTATGGCTTCCTTCTAGCTAATGTTCTTTTACACTGCAGCGGTTTGTGGTCATTATGGGAACTGTGAGTTGACTTAGAGCCTGGCTATTCTTACATCTCGCCAGGGTTAGATTCTGTGCGCCTTGGCACGTGAGTCATGTACACGTATTTGAAGTTGACATTCATGCCACATGGACACGTGCAAACCTCCCATACTCTTTCTATATCAATTGCTGATTTTCTGCCTCCATTAGCCAATTTCAGTTGGTCTATTCGATAGTGAATTTCGTTCTCATCTCCTCTAGATAATTGTAGTTAGGAAATACAATAAATCATCCATCAGGCGGATATATAGTTGGGATTTTTATCATATAGGATTTATGTACGAGGGGCCTGAAAATTTCATGGCTTTGAGAACATCCGAGTTCTTTTAAAGAGCTTAGAAAAACTGGATTTAGAAATGTTACTGGATGTATTTATTTTTTAGTTACGTCTAGGTTTTAGAAAAATATTTGTATATCCCTTTAGCTAAAATCAGAGTCCAAACACGAGTGGTCGTTTGACTGAGTCCTCAGCGACATTGAATAACCCGCTTTGCTTATAATCGCTACTGTTTGAGTTCAAATGTCGCTGAAAAGAATTTGTTCTTTTATCATTTTGAAGTCGGTAAACAAAGAAAAGGGATATATTTCCCTATGTCTAAGAAAATAATATAAACTGCTCAAATTAACCCTCATGTTTCTCATATATTTTACGTAAATTATTATGGTCATGGGAAAGTAGCGAACTATGAAAAAATGCTTTGCAAGATTTCGTCCACCTTTACATTCCGAGTTGAAATAAGTACCAGTTGAGCAATGGGTCGATATAATTCACTAGCTCCCACGATATTCAGGCCTTATGCCAAAATTAGAAAGAAATATTACGGTCATAGGAGTGCTGACGCTGGACGTGGTATCGGCGAGGTATGCGTATTGGCGATGGAAAATAAAGAAAAGGAGAAAGAAGAAAAACTACTGCTACTAGCAGTAGTAGTACCAGTTATAATATAAAGAAGGTTGTATAGTGTTTGGTGTATCAGCTGACACAGTATGTACCAAACTTTCTCCAACAATAAAAGTTAATTTGTGACGACGACACCAAAATAACATTGCTGGGGATTTCAATGAACAATTATACAACAAAACAAAGTGAAGAATAGGAATATGATATCAGAAATAATAAAAAAGAAATAATAATTTCTTTATTGGCTATATGCGTACACTATAGAATGGGTAATATAAGAGAAGTTAGAAAACGTATAAGGATGTGCGTGTATATAGATATGTGTGTGCGTCTATTATATGTATACTTACATACATACATGCATA
>NC_068995.1:46773371-46773989 GCF_001194135.2 Octopus bimaculoides | reverse complement strand
ATATATATATATATATAAGAATAACAATAATAAACGGTGCATGGAGTAAAAACGTAAGGACATAATTAAATATTATGTACGCAGAACAAAATAAGAGTTACACAGCTATACAAAGGTGATAGGCAGACACCTTGGTAGTATCGGAACGCCATATGTATCTCTCCAACTTCTGGAATCGTTGAATAGAGAATTTTCGCGCGTAACCGAGTCATTTTTATAAATATTCCTTGCCTTGGCCTACACGTATAGGGGCCAGGCATGTTCACCCATCGTAGATTATGTTCCTACAACTTCATTACGCCTTATCAAAGATGCTTCTATGTATTCAATTCACTGATAGATTTGTCTAAATCAGGGATTGCCAAGCCTCATACATCATTGACCCCACTCCATGGAATCGTTGGTTACTTATCGATCCACATCAAGTAAATTTGTAAAATATAAACAAAATGTCATTAAATTTAGCGGTTTAATTATCTTTTCTTTCAGTGCTCTTAAAGAAGCTAAGATTATTCTTCTAATCGCAGTGAACCATTTGAGACAGTCCTTCATTTTCGCAGGCTCCATGGCCGTATTATGGTAGTTTTTTCCAAATAACAGGCAAAAAGACACGTTTTT
>NC_068995.1:46771142-46773361 GCF_001194135.2 Octopus bimaculoides | reverse complement strand
TTTTTTTTTTTTTTTTTGGCAAGTGATGGTATAAATCCAAATTTGAAAACTCTTGCGAATACTGCCGGCAATTTTAACAATCAGGGTTGCCATTAAGCGATTTAATTAAATAAAAACAGAGTGACTTGAAAATTGTCAGACAAGTGAAACCACTCAACTGCAAATGAGCAATAAATTATTACAAGTATTGAGTGTCTTCTACCACGATGCCTTCATAAAAACTGTACTGTTATACTTAATAGACCAGCTGGCGTTTCTATGTTGCTAGAACAAGGACGTGGTATCTGCTGAAGTATTTCGAATTTCCTAATTTGTATTTCAGATGGACATTTTCAAAGCAAAATGTTGACCAGAAAAAAAAACAAAAAAACAGTTCGCTAACAATTCAGTATCCTTACTATTCGAAATTCTTTCAGATGTTTCTCGGCACCTTGGATGGCCACAGAGGTAAGACCCAGGGTTCAATATTCACGACTTTGCGGAATAAACAACTCAATGATGCCATCTACATGAAAAACAATAGTTAAGCTAGTTTCAAAATATTAGAAGCAATTAGGAATAGAAAGCTAATTAAAAATATTTTTAAATAATTTGTATTATATATGAGTCATAAACAAAAGTTTATTTTTGTTTGTTTTTTCCACGTCAGAGTTTCGGAAATATGTTGCGTATTTATCCAGTTCTACAAACTGAATTCAAATTTTGCTAGATCAACTTTGTCTTTCATCCCTGCAAAGACTATAAAATAATGTTGCTGGGTTTGAGCCTAAATTAGAATAAAATATTTTATGAATCCGTTCGAATTTAAATCTCGCAAATACCAAATCACTTCTAGATCGATAAAATAAAGTACAAGTCCAGTAGTGATAAAATAAAGTACTACTAAACAACTGAATTCTTATATCTGACGAAGCCTCCCTTTCTAAAAATCTATGTAGCCCTAATGCTTAAATTAGAAATAATTATTATATTAGCTTTCTGGATTATTATTTACATTGGACGGATGAGTCCTCATCTTGTTTGTTGTTACCACAACGTTTAGGCTGATTTACTGTCCAGCCTTCATCAGGTGTCCTGGTAGAATTTTACCAGGACACCCGGTGAAGGGTGGAGAGTAAATCAGCCAAAAAAATGTGGCAACAAACAAGATGAGGACACATATCGGTCCAATGTAAATAATGTCCAGAATTCCTCAACTCTGAAATATAGAACAGCTTTCTAGGATATTCAATAACTTTATATGTCAAACAATATAATCTATGTGTTTTAGCTTTTATCATTTGTTTCTTTCATTTGCTAGTGACCATGCTGGAGCACCAGCTTAAAGAGCTTAGTCGGACAAATCGACCCCAGTATTATTTATTTATTTATTTTGTTATTGTTCTTATTCTATCGATCTCTTTTGACGAACCGCTACGTAAATAAACAACCACCGATTTTCAAGCAGCGGTAGGGGACAAATACAATGACACACACAAACATACATACATACATACATACATGCATACATACATACATACATACATACATACATACATACATACGATGGGCTTCTTTCAGTTTCTGTCTACTACAAAATTCACTCACAAGGCTTTGGACACAGTGCCCAAAGTGCCGCGCATGGAACTGAGAGCCCCAGAATTGGAGGAGCGTCGGGCAAAATGGATTTCACTGTTTAATTCGTTCTCCTTACGTTCAAATCAAATCCTATCGAATCAGAATTTAAAATTCTTACTTCCTGGGCCGATAAAAAAAAAATAGCAATTGTCAAATACTAGGCTTCATTTAATCGACATCCCGTAACCACATTATATGTGCCCTTGTGACCTGTTGGACCTCAAATATAACCAAGTTATCTCCAAACTGGTTGTAATTTCTCTTTCAAATTCTGACTCTCCCTTTTCCTCTTCTTCTTTATATATGTGTGTCTGTGTGAGTGTGTACAAAAGTGCGTGCGTGTGTGTGCGCGTATGTCTGTGTGTTGCGTATATAAGTAAGCTTTCTGTGTATATCAAAGTATACATGCTATATTTAGTACGTTTAATTCTAGCACCGTTTGTATTTTAACACGACATACATACAAACACACAAGCATACACACTGGTATATACATAAATTTTCATACACACACACAGGTATACACAAGCACCATACACACATAAATACATACATACATACATATATATATATATATATATATATATATATATATATATATA
>NC_068995.1:46768386-46769156 GCF_001194135.2 Octopus bimaculoides | reverse complement strand
ATATATATATATATATATATATATATATATATATATATATATATATATATACATACGCACACATACACACACATATATGTGTAATGGTTCCCCACCCACTCTCTCTTTATCTGTTATGCAGTATTTTGGGGTTTATGTAGTAATTGATTTTTTTCCCATCTCTCCTCTCAAAGACTTCATCACTCTTATGTGTCTGTGATTGTCTCCTTCATCACACTCTCTCTCCCTGACTCTCTCCCTCTTTCTTTCTTCCCCCTCTCTCTCCCTCTCTGTCCTTCTCTCTCTCTGTCAATCTCTTAAGTGCCTTTTCCCAAAATCCTTCCTCTAACCTCTGTATATCTCCCATTATCCGTATCATCATTATTCTCTCTCTCTCTCCATCATATCCCTCATTCTCTTCCTATCTCTCTCTATCTCTCTCTATGTCCCTCCCTCTCTCTGTTTCTTTTTCACTCTCCTAAACATTTTGCTTTTCTCCTTAACATAATCTCCCCATGTAACTGTCTCCAACGCGACCCCTTCCTATCCTTTTATAAGCCTATACCTTAGTCCCATCAGTATTATTCCCATATCTCTTTAAACGCCACCATCTCTCGCACTGTCACCCTACCCCTCTCTCCCTCTCCCTCTCTCTATCTATCTAGATATCTACATACATATATATATATTTATACATACATATATATTATATATATGTATATATATATGGGTGTATATATAAATACATACATACATACATACATACATACATACATATATATATATATATA
>NC_068995.1:46763862-46767273 GCF_001194135.2 Octopus bimaculoides | reverse complement strand
TATATATATCATCCGCATGAACAATAGCAATAACAATGACAGCAAAAGTTCCTTCATATGTCGACAACGAGTTATTGATACGTTCTGAACGAGTGCACCATATCCAACTCCATTGTGGATGCCACTAGAATTTGAAGGAACACTACTTTGCCACTCAACTTGACGAAAAAAGCGATCTCGTTTTCCTCTTTTCTCATCTGAGATGGTCATGACTAGATTACCTTTAATATCCGTTCTGCTTAATCAAAACTCAGCTTGAGCACGCAACAATTATAGTATCGACTACTGAGGCATGCAGAGAGACTGGATATTAGGGAGAGACTACCATATATCTCTAAGCAAAATCATGGTAATATGCATTTGTGATTATTTTTCAGTGAATACAGAGCGTTGGTTTCATCTGAAGAACGAAAATACAAGTTTTCTAAAACTTATTATTGTGTAGAGAGGGAGAAAAGAAGAGGTTAGTACCAAAGTTGAATGAAAGAAGAAACAGGTGAAAGATTAATGTGAGTCGATAGACGTGGGAAATGCCAAGGAAAAGGCAGCGCGAGGAGCGAGAATGAGGGGGTAATGAGGGAAGAATTAAAGCGAGAGGGAGTGGCGGTAAAAGTTTGTAGTAAAAGCCAATATTTTTTGCAGCTACTGCACATTGTTCCTTGATGTATGCTTTTTATTATTTCAGCACTCTGACCTCTCTTTCTCTCTCTCTCTCTCTCTCTCTCTCTCTCTCTCTCTCTCTCTCTCTCTCTCTCTCTCTCTCTCTCTCTCTCTCTCTCTCTTCTCTGTTTATTCATTTGTTTTACTAATCTATATCACTTCTCAAAATTCATTACTGTCTTTCTTCACACGCTCATTTTCTCATTCTCCCCACCGAATTTCTCTGCACACTTGTTTTGTTCGGCAAATGTCCTTTCGTCCATCGCCCTGTTCGTTCTGATCAACATTATCGCTGAGTCCACACATAATTTATTTGACCTGGGTCTCACCACATTTCTCTTATTTCAATTGACCCGGCTCTTGCCCTCACCTCCCCGTCAATTTACTTCCTCTCACACTTCTCCTCTTCCACACTACTCACATTGTCCTCTTCGCACTCGCATCACACTTCTCTCTCTCTCTCTCTCTCTCTCTCTCTCTCTCTCTCTCTCTCTCTCTCTCTCTCTCTTTCTCCCCCCTACAGCTTCTACCTAATATTACTTTCTCACTTCTTCCTTTTCTTCACTCGCCTTTCTACAACCGTGTCATTAGCCTCTATATTCTTTCCCAAGAACAACAACAGATGAATCATAGCGTATTTCGCTATCCAGAGCAAGTCAACACGCCGTAATTTATATTTTTATACGAATTTCTATACAAAACATATCTCGACAGCTACAGTATATCTCAAACAATTTTGAGGACGTATGGCTCAGTGGTTAGAGTATTCGACTCAAGGTCGTATGGTCGTGTGTTCGATTCCCGGGTCAAGTTGTATCTGGATTAAGACTTTTTATTTCTCGTTGTTTCAATCCACTCATCTTGCAAGAATGAGTAGTACCTGTATTTTAAAGAGCCACCCTTGTCACATTCTCTTTCATGCTGAATCGCGCTGTATCTGTCTGAACGAAGTATGCACGTCATGTATTTAACTCTTACATCCAAAGCACTTTACAATTCTAACGTTACAGTAATTTAGAAGACTGAAACTTTCAAACAACGGTAAACCCATTCACTCAGATCATAGGCTATTCCCCTCTCATATATATATATATATGTATATATATATATACATAGGTACATACATATATACATACATATATGCAAATGTATATATACATATATATATATGTATATATGTGTGTGTGTACACACACACACACATATATATATATAGTTGAAATTTACGGAAAAACAAAAGACGAAGACATGTGTATAAACAATAAAGAAGTGTATTAGTTTGACGTTCGAAAAAGAGAAAAAGTATTTTATGTTTCGAGCCCTCGCTCTTCAACAGAAAGGAACATGAAGAAATAAACAGAGAGAGAATAAGATAACTTGAGGATTTAGCGATCAATCATGGCGACTGGTTGGAAAAAGGTAGTTTGACAGGAGAACTAGGAAGAAGGGGAGACAATAAATTACTGGTGATCCCAAAACGGAAGTGCACGTGCATGTGTATATATGAGCGTGTGTGTGTGCGCGTGGATAAAGACTAGTGACTTTGACGTGTGGATGTGTGCGTGTGTGTGTGTGCGTCTGTAATGTGTGGTTGTGTGGATGATGGTGTGTGGGTGTGCGGATGATGGTGTATGAGTATGCAGATGATGGTGTGTGGTGTGGGTGCTGGTAAGTGGTCAGTGGTAGTGTGTATGGAGTGGTGTGTGATGTGGTGTGGTGTGTGATGTGGTGTGGTGTGTGAGTGGGGGGGTGATGTAGTGCGAACACGGATAGGTGTTGTAATGAATGAATGACCGGTAGAGCGGAAATGGCGCGAGACCGGGTGTCATTGCGGAGTCTAATGTCTCGGAGGTGCTCTGCGAACAAGTCAGCTAAGCAGCGTCCCGTTTGACCAATGTACAGAGAAGGGCGGACAGAGCAGGAGAAGCAGGAAATGACGGTGCTAGAAGTGCAGGTAAAGGAATCAGTGACATGATAGAGACGATGATGAGTGTCTATGAAAACGGTGGTGTTGAAACCGAGAAGTCAGTATCTCCTCCCAGCACACAACAACATCTATGGATTAGTTTCAGGGTTATTGCTCCTCAGCACAGAGTAGCCACTTGGCTAGGCGGCGTTGCTGAATTCACGGTTAGAATATATAGATTTCAAAGTGACACATAGTACTGATCTATAAATAGAAATAATATTATTTCTAATGAATTCCCGGCTCGAAAATATATGGACACCTATAATGTGTGGTTTCGCCAGCTAGAAACGATGTTTCTTGATGCTAATGAACAATAACAACGTCCCTTAGACGACAGCCATAGTATGTTGGCAATTAAGTTTTACTTCAAAGAAATGTTACTATACGTCTCTCTCTGAGTGATTTAGAAATAATAGCATTTTTATTTATAGATCGGTGGCCATGCGTGACTTTGAAATCTATATATTCGAACCGTGAATTCAGCAACGCCGCCTAGCCAAGCAGCTACCCTGTGTTGATGAAGAGCAATAACTCTGAAACTAGTCCATAGATGCTGTTTTGTGCTGGGCGGGGATGCTGAATTCCCGGTTCGAAAATATAAGGACACAGATAACGTGTCGCATAGCCAGATCGAAATAATGTTTCTTGGGGCTAATAATTTGTAACGATGTGTCTTCCAGAACACCCATATTATGTTGGCTATCAAATTTTACTTATACACACACACATACACACACACACACACACACACACACACACACACACACACACACACACACACA
>NC_068995.1:46760442-46763629 GCF_001194135.2 Octopus bimaculoides | reverse complement strand
ATATATATATATATATATAAATGAATATATATATATACGCATACGTACATGCATATATGTGTGTGCGTGCGCCTGTGTGTGCATGCGTTTTTATTAGTCCAAACAAGTGGAGGAATTAAAGAAACGAAGTTGAGAATATACTAGACTATTAAATTAATTAGAATTGAATTAGATTTTAAAATGGGGGAATACACTTGACCGTTTTCACTTTAGATTTTCAACTCTATAAAACGTATGGAGATGTGTGTCGAATTGTATCCATTGTGGCCATTGTTTCAAAAATAGTTTGGTTTTAAAGCAGCATGTGGCCCAGAAAGCCACCCGTCAAAGTTCGTACCTCTACTACTACTACTACTACTACTACTATTACTACTACTACTACTACTACTACTACTACTATCGTTTTGCACAATCACTTCCTGAAACCCTATAAATGTTTTTTTGAATAAATTAGTTATTTTTCGTATTTCCTTGTTCCATTTTTCGTTGTTTACTCTGTTTTTGATTATATTCTTGTTATTGCGCATTTTTCTGAGGTTAGTATAGTGTGGGTTTTTGTAGTGGTTGTGCTATTGTTGTTGTTTTTCCATCGTTCTTATATAATTCTGTATTGTATCATTTCAATTTCCAGACTCCCAAAACTGTTTGACCTGTTAGCGGTAGCCATATCGCTTCCGGTTTAAGTTGTTAACGGTAGCCAGGTCACTTCCGGTTTGGTTCAATAATGCTTAAGCGGTTTGAATGGTTTACAAATTATCGTGATTATATTTCGTCTGTCTGTCTATCAGCCACTGAGACGCTCTCCTCTTCCTCTGTCGCCGCCTTCTCCTTCCTCCATCCCCTTCCTCCTTTCGCTCTGTTCTTCCTTCTCTCTTACCTCCCTCTGTCTGAGGCTGTGGATGTGTACTTGTGTGTGTGTAATAAGTATGTGTGTATATGTGTGTGTTTGTGTGTAATATTATCTGTATGTATGCCTGTGTGTCTGTCTATCTGTGTGTATTTCTGCTTCTCTTTCTCTTTTCATGTGTGGATCTGTGTCTTTCTCTGTCTCTCCTACTTTTTCTCCATTCCTCTCAGTCTTTTTCTCTCTTTCTTTCTTTCTTTCTTTCTTTCTTTCTTTCTATCTATCTATCTATCTATCTATCTATCTATCTATCTATCCCAGTGTGCCTCTGTGTATTCTTCTCTTTCTCCTTTCCTCGCTCTCCCTTTGGTTTTACCCTTGTCTATGTGTATCGATGTATGCATCTCACTCAGTCTCTCAATACGGCCGTATACGTATATTTTTCTGTTTCTGTGACTGTAACTCTATGCGTGTGTCTGAGTGTATATATGCGTACACCAGTGTTTGTGAGTGTATGTGAATAATTGTATGCTTGCGATTGGCTACTTAAGCGCGCATGCGTATCTGAATGTATATTCGTCTGCAAGTAATCTAACGTATATATTTTTGGAGACCCTTTGCGTGTTCCTCAATACGTATGCAGTGAGCAATGATTGCGTCAGGGAACTGTCACTTCATGTGCGTCTGTATGTGTCTGTATGTGTCTATTTGTATGAGTATGTATCTGTATATTTGCCTGCGCATCCACATGTATGTGTGTGTTGTGTCTATTAGTGTGAATTTGTGTGAATGGACTTATGTATGTGAATGCTTGTGAATCCGATATGTATGTGATTACGATTAAACGTGACATCTATGTATTGGGTTCTCATTCATTCGTTTCTTTCCAATGTTATTTGAGTTAGCACAAAAATTATTTTGTATTGTCGCTTGATAATGTTTCCGTAGCTCTATTCTTTCTTTGAAACTTTGGTTTACCATTTATGAAACTTGAATAACATTTAACTCTTTTCAGACATGACGGTGAAGTGCAAGAAGAAAAAAAATGCCTTTTAGTTTTTTTGGGGGGGATCTTGTTTCACTTTGATTTCAATCAAGTTTCCAAATCTTCCAAAGCGACTCGAAGTAGTTGTGCTATGTACAGAAAAGCCACAATTATTGAAAGAATTGCGCAAAAGGCGCCGTTACCGAAAGAACTGCA
This sequence comes from Octopus bimaculoides, assembly GCF_001194135.2. Lineage (NCBI taxonomy): Eukaryota > Metazoa > Mollusca > Cephalopoda > Octopoda > Octopodidae > Octopus > Octopus bimaculoides. Next base: position 46,761,584 of record NC_068995.1, on the reverse strand, counting down.
AAAAAAAAATTTCCACGTTTCATGAATGAAATAGTCATCCTCACCATTTGTTCGAGTCCTAGTCGACATTTCAGTCTAATGAGTGCCGTTTGAAGCGGTTCAACCACGACGACTCGTTATAATTCACTATGGAATTGACCCAGGAGGTGCAACACTCTGATGATACTGCCGCTCGTCACTTCACTCAATGAATAAGGTCCCAAATTTCGGAGCATCCGACTTTCCGCTCTAAATGAACAGAAACTCCAGCGCTCTTCTATCACCACCAATTTTGCTCACTCGACATCAGGAAACACGTGGTGAAAAATAGGTTTCTCTTTTCGCTGTATCGTCAATGATAATGCAATTGATAGAAAGAATTGGTGAGTTCCGACAAGCAAGGAGATACATTGAGCAAAGCAACAGTTTGCATTTAATAGGACTAAGTAGGTCTAAATCACTAGGAAATGCTTGAACACAAAAATACTTTTATTTTTCCTACTCTAGGCACAAGGCCCAAGATTTTGGGGGAGGGGGCCAGTCGATTAGACTGACTCCAGTATGCAACTGGTACTTAATTTTTCGACTCCAAAATGATGAAAGGCAAAGTCGACCTCGGCGGAATTTGAACTCAGAACGTAAAAACAAATGAAATACTGCTAAGCATTTCGCCCAGCGGGCTAACGTTTCTGATATTTTACCTCACTGCACAAGCTCTCCTTCATTGTGTCAAGAATAATGAAAACTTTGAAAACTTCGCCTAGGCTTCTGAGCAGATATCGTCAAGCATTTCTCTGCTCAGCTTTCTCTGTCATGGTTAATGCAGAGATCACACGCTGCACACTATCCTTCCAAGCAGTGCTGTAAACAGCGGAAGTGATCTAGGACGCTAAAACCTAGTGCGCATGCACAACAGAGTTCACAGTCGATCTGTGCCTAGCGGCGTCACTCTTCCTACTTTGGCTTCGTTACTATAGCAACATTTCGGATACTTATTAATCAGACCACGTACGTATGTGTGCATATCTATTCACCTATGTGTATGTATGTGTACATCAATCTATCTATATATATGTATGTATATATGTATGTATGTATGTACGTATGTATGTATGTATGTATGTATGTGTGTGTGTGCCTATATACATACATATATATATATA
>NC_068995.1:46758793-46760054 GCF_001194135.2 Octopus bimaculoides | reverse complement strand
ATTATTCAGTAGTTTTATTTTAATAGCGTGCTTTCACTACACTATCGAGCGCAGCTCTGTGTGCCTTGGGTATGTGCTGTGGTTTGCTGTGATGTTCTTATGGTTACTGTATTGAAAGTGTTTTGCGTAGGATGTGTGCAGTGCCCAGTAGTGCAATTTTCTGTGTTATATATATTTGTAAGCCCTGGTGTTTTTGTTATGTATTTGTCTGAATATTTTTTTATTATACCTAAGGCACCTACAATGATAGGAATTGTTTCTGTTTTTAGACTCCACATTCGAGTTACCTCTATTTCCAGGTCTTTGTATTTTGAAAGTTTCTCCATTTCTTTTAGAGAAACGTTGTCATCTGCTGGTATTGAGACATCAATTACAAAGCATTTTTTTCTTCGTGATCTCTGACAATTACATCTGTCCTATTGGCCTTAACTATTATTAATGCAGGCGGTGAGCACGCAGATTCGTTGGCACTTCTGACAAAATGTTTAACTGCATTTCGTCCGTTTATACGCTGTGAAATCGTATTCCGCCGAGGTCGATCTTGTTTTCCATCCTATCCCGATCGATAAATTAGGTACCATTCGTGCACTAGGGTCGCTGTAATTGAGTAGCTCCGTCCCTCAAAATTCAGGCCTTGTGCCTATACTAGAAATTATTAATCGTCATTATCATCATCATCGTCGTTGTCGTCATCATCATCATCATCATCAATATCGTCATCATCATCATCATCATCATCATCGCCATCATCATCATCACATTCCTAATCACCATCATCATCATCAACTTCATATACAAATGTATAATAATATATATAAACATATATATTATACAAATACATTATACAAATGTATAATAATATATATATAAACATAAGCCATGTATATGAGAATATAAAATATACATGCGCACACACACGTACAAGAATAGGCATATACATATACATACACAAACACACACACATATATGCATGTGTTCTGCGTGTGTGTTTGAGTGAGTGTTTTGTGCGTCTGTATGTGTGTGTGTGTGTGTGTGTGTTCATTGAGAATTAATGTGTGATGTATATTTATATGTATAAAAATAATTTTAATAAATTCTCACGACACGGCGCAGGAAAGGTGTTTTTATGTATTTTTAACTAGAAAATATAAATGTTTGTTTATATTTTTGCACATAAAGCCAAGTAGTGTGTGTGAAAGAACAGACTGGTTGGTACACAATGCATCTGTGGTTCATGCGAAATGCCGAAGCTAATATGCGT
>NC_068995.1:46755329-46758604 GCF_001194135.2 Octopus bimaculoides | reverse complement strand
TATATATATACATATATACATATATACATATATACATATATACATGCATATATATATACATATATACATATATGTTCATATATACATATATATGTGTGTATAGTATGTATGCATGATGTCTATATATATACATATTTATTTATTTAGATTTGTTTATAAATATATATGCATATATATATATATATATGCATGTATGTATATACGCATACATATATACACATACATACAAAATATGTATCAGTTATTCCTAAATCTCTCTCTATATGTGTATATATATATATATATATATATATATATATATATATATATATATATATATATATATATATATATACACATATATATATACATATATATATATATATTTATATATATATATATATTCGTATATATAGATATGTATATATACTCACACATACATATACACAAACACACACATACACACACAGACACACACATATTCTCACACACGTATAAATACACATCATGTAAATGCATACATATTTATTCATATATGTTTAAATATGCATGTATAATTGTGTGTGCATGTTGATGTCTATGCTCTGTATGTGCGTTTGTGTGCGTATGTATGTATGTATGTATGAGTGTGTGTTTTTGTGTATGTGTATTTCTTGATTTACTTTTGTGTGCGCTTAGGTTAAATTGAAAAAAATTATGCCGTCATCAAGGTCAGGGAGGTGTATTAACGGGTGAATAAGGGGTGTTGAAAGGGGTTTTAAAATGCTTTAGAGAGGTGGAGACCGATATAATTGGAAAATGTGAATTAGTTGAAAGGACGGGTGTGGGTTAGTGGTTAGACCAGAAGCAAGAACCCTGACATTTCATTTCCTGCCATCTGATTTGCTCTCAGCTCAATTATGCGGGGGCCTGGGTTGTGGGCAGAAGCCACGATCTACCCATTTCTTAAATGCTCTGTATGTTTGTTTGTTTGTTTGTCTTGTTTACTTTTCTTTTTATTAATTTTATTGTTTGTGTTCGTTCCTCATTTCTCCTTCCACTGCTGCTGCTTATTTTGTTGTTGTTGCCTTGTTGCTATTGTTGTTTTTGTTTTTGATGTTGTTGTTATTGCTTTTGCTGCTGCAGATGATGCCGCCCACATTTCTTCTTTCCTTTTCTTCTTTCTTTATTGTTCCAGATATGTTCAATGCCAAGACGTATGCACGTGACTTAAATTGGTTTCTTCATCTATGTAACTCTATGCTGTATCTTCTGGAAACTGGTATCGTCGTTAGTATTACTACGGATGGTTTATTGCTGCTGATGTGGCTCATACTGCTGCTGATCTTTTGATTGTTTAGATATACGTAGAGAACATCGGGGGCACTCTTTGATTTTACGAGCTCATCTATATTCAAAAGCATTCGGAAAGTAGCCGTCACTATATTTGTAGACATTGTCTTGTGTATAATGTTTTCCAGTTATATCTTGTTATGTGGAGGCGCAATGGCCCAGTGGTTAGGGCAGCGGACTCGCGGTCATAGGACCGCGGTTTCGATTCCCAGACCGGGCGTCCGGGCGTCGTGAGTGTTTATTGAGCGAAAACACCTAAAGCTCTACGAGATTCCGGCAGGGGATGGTGGCGAATCCTGCTGTACTCTTTCACCACAACTTTCTCTCACTCTTACTTCCTGTTTCTGTTGTGTCTGTAATTCAAAGGGTCAGCCTTGTCACAATGTCACGTTGAATATCCCCGAGAACTACGTTAAGTGTACACGTGTCTGTGGAGTGCTCAGCCACTTAAACGTTAATTTCACGAGCAGGCCGTTCCGTTGATCGGATCAACTGGAACCCTCGACGTCGTAAGCGACGGAGTGCCAACAACAACAATATCTTGTTATATCTTGAACAATCCTACGCTACAATTAGTTGATAGAGCGTCTGATATTAGGCTCAATTTACACAGAAATGTGTGTGTGTGTGTGTATGTGTGTATGTATGTATGTATGTATGTATGTATGTATCTATGTATGCATGTACGTACGTATGTATTGATGTGCGTATGTAATTATATATGTATGTGTGTAAGTTACCTCCTGTTTTTAATTCTTTGATATCTTCCTCCGAGGAAGAAGCTTGTGTCTAGCAAAGGCACGAAACTTCATTGTTGGAATGTAGACAATAAAATCAAATTCTCATTTAAACACGAGGAAAGTCTTTCATAATTTTATTCATCTACTTAAAGATTGTTTTTGTATTGCGGGAATTAGCTAGTTGATTTCGCTTTCTGAAAGCCGTATTTTATACAGCTTGTCAGTTTAGCAATTTTTAAAAACTCCAACTGTACCAATCAATTATTATTAGCGTAAATGTGAATTTATAATCTCGAAATATTGAAACTGGGAGTTTCAAAGCAGTTGACCATAGCTGAAGAAACGTTGATGATATGACAAGTTAACTGGGAGGTTAAGCAGTTGGAGGTTAACAGCATTGCTTGGAACCGCTCGAAAAGTCCAGATGTTGCTCGAAAAGTAAGGTGTGTTACCTTAGGTCACTGGCAGTGAACAATTGGCACCGTAGTACATTTCCAGCGTTAGAATCTGTGTAAAGACAATAAATAATAATAATAATAATGATAATGATAATGATGATGATTTCAAATTTTTACCACAAGGGCAGCTTAGGAGAGGGTATTAAGTCGATTACATCGACCCCAGTGTTTCACTGGTACTTAATTTATCGACTCCGAAAGGATGAAAGGCAAAGTCGAGCTCGGCGGAATTTGAACTCAGAACGTAGTGACGGGCGAAATACCGGTAAGCATTTCGTCCAATGTGCTAACGATCCTGACAGCTCGTCGCCTTAATGAAAATGATAATAATAATAATAATAATAATAATAATAATAATAATAATAATAATAATAATAATGATAATAATAATAATAATAATCTGTCTCCCTACGATATAGACCTATAACCTGTCTCCCTACGATCTACAAAGCCTTTACTGCAATAATATCGCAGAGAGTGAGTAAACACCTGGAAAATAACAACCTGTTTCCAGAAGAGCAGAAGGGATGCTGCAAGGGCTCATACGGCTGTAAAGATCAATTATTGATCAATAAAGCCATAACTGAAGACAGCCGCAGAAAGAAGAAAGGCCTCAGTATGGCCTGGGTGGACTACCAAAAGGCTTTCGACAGTGTTCCCCACACGTGGATTCTGGAAACACTAGCCATAAACAAGGTGGCACCAATTATCATAAAGTACATAGAGCACTCAATGAACAAATGGCAGACAGTGCTACAGCTCCAAA
>NC_068995.1:46748941-46750607 GCF_001194135.2 Octopus bimaculoides | reverse complement strand
GCATATACATACACTCACATAAACATCTCCCCACACACATACACACACACAAACACTAAAACTATATGTGTGTCTGTATTTATTTAGCGGTGGTAATTATATGACAAAGGTGAATAGCTTGAGATCAAATTGGTAGAGGTTTCTTTTTTTTTTTTCCGGATTACATTTTTTTTTTTTTTTGCTTTTCCTCTTTTTTTGTTTCTTCTTGATTTTGTTGTCTTCTACTGTCTTGGAATATTCCCACGAGACGTTCTCCAAACCTGCAGCATTCCTTACATTGTTGCTATGGTCACCGACATTTATTATCAATGGTACAAAGGAAAGGACACCCTCGAAAATTCAGAAATACTATTTGACACGTAACTAAGTTACGAGGCCGATTACGCTGACGACAACAGCGATGATGAGGATGACGTTGACGATAATGACGATGATGGTGACATTGATGATGATGATGATGATGATGATGATGATGATGATGATGATGATGATGATGATGATGATGACGATGATGATGATGATGATGATGATGATGATGATCATGATGATGATGAAGTTGATGACGCTGGAGGTGGTGGTAGTGGTCGTGGTGGTTATTGTGATGGTGTTGGTGGTGGTTTTGGGAAGTTGGGAAGATGGAGGTGGTTCTTGTGAAATTATAATAGAAGAATATTTCAAACATTCGGCACAAGGCCAGAATTTTGGTTTTGTTTTGCTTTGACCTTTTTTTCTTCTATGTATTCGCGGGGGTGGGTTCGTCAGTTTATTCAAGCCTAGTCCTGCGTTGATTGCTTTATAGCTGGGATTTGACTCAAAGCCCGAAGAGACACAACAAAGAATGCTAGATTGCTTTCCGACTTTGTAGCCTCGCGTTCAGTCTCACCACGTAGCACCTTCGGCAAGTACCTTCTTCTACATTCTCAGGTCGACAAAATTTCGTAGACGAAATCTGAAAGATACCCGTCACGAGCGGTTTCATTTCACCTGTCTTTGACATACACTGTATCTTTTAACATAATACATCTTGCATTAAGACGCATTAAGTATCTGATATTAGTAAAGTGTATATGTGTCTGTACGTCTGTGTGTCTGTGTGCGTGCGTATGTGTTGCGTAGCACCTTCGGCAAATACTTTCTTCTAGTCAGGTCGACAAAATTTCGTAGACGAAATCTGAAGGATACCCGTCACGTGCGGTTTGAGTAAAATGTATCCCAGGTGTTATAGATGCACTGGGCACTATCCCTAAAGATCTGAACAGATGGATAGAGGAAGTAGGCATAACAACCCAGTGTTATTGGGGAGAGTTTGGGTACTTAAAAGGGTTCTTGGTATCTGAGGTTACTTGCTTATAACCCAGGCTACTTGTAGCACAATGACCGGATTCTTTTCTTTTCCAACAGTCTAATCTATTGAGTGTATACGAATAATAATAATAATAATAATAATAATAATAATAATAATAATAATAATAATAATAATAATAATGATAATAATAATAATAATAATAATAATAATAATAATAATAATAATGATAATAATAATAATAATAATAATAATAATAATAAACTTAAACTGGAGACAGAAACACCTTGCAGTAAGACCCTACATAGACAGTAATAAACTTGCCAACGTCAGAAGAAACATTATAAAAAAAAAATTACTAAC
>NC_068995.1:46742811-46745722 GCF_001194135.2 Octopus bimaculoides | reverse complement strand
AGTGTATACGAATAATAATAATAATAATAATAATAATAATAATAATAATAATAATAATAATAATAATAATAATGATAATAATAATAATAATAATAATAATAATAATAATAATGATAATAATAATAATGCTGCTGCTGCTGCTGCTGCTGCTGATGATGATGATGATGATGATGATGATGATGATGATGATGATCATATCTTCTTTATAAACCAAAAGGGTTGACAAAAGGGTCGAGTACGGTAGAGAATGATACAGTGCAGGATCACATAAAAGTTGTTTAAAAAAAAAAAAAGGAAATCATAAAACAAAACAAAATACTTCCTAAAAATATAATTTCTTTTATTCGTCAAATGAGTTTCCTCATTCAATAGAATAGCTGTTAAAGATATAATTTGTGGGCGTAAAGCACAACATCGTTTTGTAAAAACGCGGTCGATAGGTGAAAAAATAATAAATGAATAAATGAATATGAAGTAAGCATACAGAATAAATAGAAGCTTACTTGAAGAGTAAAAGAAAGCAGAATGATTGGGGCAAAATCAGAATTTATACAAAGCCGTGAAAATATTTAGGGTTATTCGGACAAATATGCGTCAGAAATCAATGGAGATGTAACGCCAGGGCGCGCAAAGACATCGCTCTCTCTCTCACTTCCGGTACCTTCATCGGTAAAAAGAATCCAATTAAATTTCCAGAATTGAGGATTGATATAAAAGTGAATTTGGAATATAAACGCAAGAGTGGTACGAATTGTTAGAACGTTAGATCGCAGACGAAAAGTCTCCAGAAACTTCTTGGCCTGAATGGAATCAGTTGTAGCATTATGACATTGGAGGAGACTCCGCGTTTCGAAACAAAAAATATACTGTAGAAAGAACGAAATCTATCTAAGGTTACATGATTTAATAGGGACTCAGTTAAACGGTTCTCTGTGGGACAAACCTGTTGTAGTTCAGAAGCCACTTGACCCGACAGAAGTCACTTGATGCAACTGTTAGGCATCAATCTGTCGAGCGGCGACGGCGTCTGATCTCGTACTGTCACATGATGCATATTTGTTTTGCAGTGCTTCTCCCCTCTTCGTCGAATCTTGCGATGGCTGAAACGAAGGAACAGCATGCTTCCGTGAAATTCTCCTTTTTGCTGGGGAAAACATCCGCCCAAACAGTTGTCATGATTCAAACAGCCAAGGACGCTGCCATGAGCGAAACACTAGTTTTCGAGTAGTTTTTATGCTTTAGAAATGGTCATTTGTCACTTGAAGAATAATTTCGTTCTGGACGACCATCGACATCCTAAACGAGTGAAAACATCATGAAAATTCATGAACCGATCTTGGAGAACCATCAGCGAACAATTGACGAACTTGTTGATATGGTTGCTTTGTCCTGGAGCTCTGGCCAACGAGTTTTCTGCGAGGAATTGCGAATGAAAAGAGCTGCAGTAAAATTTGTACCTCGCTTGCTCACAGATCAAAAGCAGTTATGACTAAATGCATATCGTGGAATGAAAACAATTGGAAGTTGATCCGTACCTTTTCCCGAAGGTCATCACTGGTGACGAAAGCTAGTGCAAAGGAATTTGCAGATGTGGAAGAGGTGAAGACAAAAACGACGGAAGCATTAAAAGGCATCACTTCGCAAGAGTTCCAGCAATGCGTGGAATAGTGGAAAACGCGTCTGGACCTATGTATTGCTTTAAATGAAGAATACTTTGAAGGCCATAAAAGTGTAAGCTTGAAAAACTAAGTGAATAAAATATTGCAAAATTGCGGTTTCTCTTGGGTATACCCTCGTAATTATGCTACATCATGCACTAGGTCACAAGTTTATGAAGGAGAGGTCCCTCTCTCTCTCTCTCTTTCATTCTTTCTTTTTTCTTCGTTCTCACTCTCACTCTCTTTCTCTTTCTCTCTCTCTCTCTCTCTCTCTCTCTCTCTCTCTCTCTCTCTCTCTCTCTCTCTCTCTCTCTCTCACTGTCTCCCTTTCGCTCTGTGGCACAGCCTCACCATTGCTCTTGAAGGTTAGAGAAACGTTGCGATACGATTTGCCACACTATGAACAAAACACTTGCACATACACGTGCCCAAGATTCCTTTAAATAGAGTTTAGAAATAACAGCGATACACCTTGGCACGCGTTGCACACATGCAGTAGGCGAGTTTTAGTCTTGATCTCACCTAAAAAATAGCAAAATTCTTAAGTGCAGTCCCTCGGCGACGGAACTTTGGGTGGCTTTTACAATGGCCCGGGACCGAGCATTGCCCTGTAAATTAATTTAGTAGAGAGAAATTGAGTAGAAGTGGCGCGCGCGCGCGCGCGTTTCCGTGTGTGTGTGTGTGCATTCGTATGTGTGTATGTCGTCTTTGTCTATGTTATATTCCACCGTTTTACAACCGTTGTTTTGTTTACGTCACTGTAACTTAGTGGTCTGGCAAAATAAAACTTACAAAATAAGTACGAAAACTTAAAAAATAAATTTGCTGTCGATTCGGTGAGCTAAATGCGCCAATATGACCGCTGACCTATGACATAAGCAAGTAAAGTAAAGAGACATATTCACATCGGTAGAACATCTGACCTGTATGACGGTACATTTCTTTCCTTGTGTGTCTGTTTGTCTGTCTGTATCTATCTATCTATCTACCTATATATAAATATACACATGCCGTTCCGGATTCATTCTCATAGTGGGGTTACTTGGGCGTCTTTAAATACAGCCTCGGGCCGACCATATCTTTCTGAGTATAGTTGATAGACGGAAACTGAAATGAACCCCTATTATGTGTGTGTGTGTGTGTGTGTGTGTGTGTGTGTGTGTGTGTGTGTGTGTGTGTGTGTGTGTGTTTGTCTACCCCCACCGCTTGACGAGCGGTGTTGGTGTATTTACGTCAGATAAATTTGCGGTTCA
>NC_068995.1:46740029-46741214 GCF_001194135.2 Octopus bimaculoides | reverse complement strand
ATATATATATATATATATACATATATATATATATATGTATATATATATATATATACATATATATATATACATATATATATGTATATATATGTATATATATACATATACATACATACACACATACATACTCACATACATGCATACGTACATATATACGTACATACACACATACTCATATACATACACACATACGTACATACATACATACATACATACATAGAAATGATAGAGCTGACAAGCTTCACCAGGTTCCCCTTTCACTAATACCATTTAAACTGTAATAGTCAAAAGTAGCTATACCAGGAGCGACACAAACATACGTTACCGTGTATTATGATTGAGCTAGAAAACAATATGGTTAGTGAGTACACTTAAAAACTACACACATATGTCTGCAACCCATTTTATCGAAACAAATTAGAATTGCGTAATATATTATATGCTTATTGTATATCAGTCTTTCGTGAAGAACAGTCAATATCCTTGTATGCATGTCAATATATTATCTATTTTAACCTCTCCACTTCACGGCTCTTTAATACTATGAATACACTCCCCTCATAAACTAAACAAACAAATAGGTTGACAAAGAACGGCTCAACATAAACCTGGTTAGCAGACTTTTTCATTGCAACGAAAAGAAATGTATGAATAGATCAACCCCACAACAGATACTTGCACTCAAAGATCAACATAGAAAGAGAGACAGATATTCCGCCTACATATACGTGAACATACATACCGCCGTACACACACACACACAAACATATATGTATACGTGTATATCGGTGAAGGTGCATGGTTCAGTGGTTAGGGCATCGGGCTTACAGTCATGGGGCAGTGAGTTCGATTCCCGTACCGAGATGTGTGCTTACTTATTGAGCAGGACACTTTATTTCATGTTGCTCCAGTTCTCTCAACTTTACAAGTGAGTTGCGATGTTACTGGTGCGAAGCTGTATTAGCCTTTGCCTTTTCCTTGGATAACATCAGTGGAGTGAAGAGGGGCGTCTGGTATGCATGGGCGACTGCTGGTCTTCCTTGAACAAATTTGTCCAGACTTGTGCCTTGGAGGGGAACTTTCTAGGTGTAATTCCATCGAAGGGTGTCTTTACCCTTTTTATATACGTACATTTATGTGTACGTATGTGTGTGTGTGCGTGTGTGTGTGTATATGTGTATATTT
>NC_068995.1:46737089-46739520 GCF_001194135.2 Octopus bimaculoides | reverse complement strand
ATATATACAGACATATACATACATACATATATATAAATACACACACACACATATATATATATATATATATATATATATATACATACACAGATAGATAAGTAGACAGACAGACAAATAGACAGACAGACAGACAGACAGACAGATAGATTGATAGATAGATAGATAGATAGATAGATAGTTAGATAAATAGATAGACAAATAAATAGATAAATAGATAGACAGACAGATAGATATATTGATTGATAGATAGGTGCGCATGTATACTAGTGTATTTAACAAGTGGTCTATACGTAAAGTCAGGAACGGACACACCCATACAAGAGTTTATGTATACAGGCTTAAACACAGGCACACATTCACATACACAAGCACACACACCCTGATAAACACGCATGCGCATATACACACACACACGCCCACACCCACACGCACACAAGCCGCTTTCTACTCAGTTATTATCGCTCTATGGATAGAATATGTTTTGTCGATTTAACAAAGTTTTAATTTTATTGAGAATATGCATCTCGTCTCTGCAGTTATTTTACTCGTTTATCGGTATTCCCAATGTACATCAACTAAAACTCTGCTAAATTAACCATTCAAAGTCGATTGGCGAGACATGCGCTGAGAACATAGATGAATTAAATTGTTTATAATGTAATAGGCGTAGGAGCGGCAAATGTCTTCTACTATAGCTTCGGGCCGACCAAAGCCTTGTGAGTGAACTTGGTAGACGGAAACTGAAAGAAGCCCGTCGTATATATGTATGTACGTATATATATATATATATATATATATATATATATATATATATATATATATATGTATATATTTATTTGTGTATGTGTTTGTGTGTCTGTGTTTGTCCCTCCAACATCGCTTGAGAACCGATGCTGGCGTGTTTACGCCCCCGTAACTTAGCGGTTCGGCAAAAGAGACCGATAGAATAAGTACTAAGTTTCCAAAGAATAATTCCTGGTGTCGATTTGCTCGACTAAAGGCGGTGCTCCAGCATGGCCACAGTCAAAAGACTGAAACAAGTAAAAGAGAGTAAAGGAGAGTAATACAAATTGTTTATTGATAGTATAGAGTGTAAATCATACCTAACTTTAAGTGTTACTGTGGAAATCATACAATGCTTTATGTGACACTAACATAGAATTGACAGGCTTCTAATATTCGTAGATTTGTTTATCTCGTCCTGTCCTCGAAAAGAGAAATATTTACATTTCGTTATTTATAACGTATGTGTACATACAATTAACTACAAAGTATATTTTTCCTTTGTACCGTATTAACCAGTTCACAAGTGAAGTCAAACGTTGACACATATTTCACTTATTTTTCTAAAATTTCTTTGTTAAGAAAAGTCACAGATAATTAAATAGAAAATTATTTGTATTCAGATACGATTTTATATTTTACAAGGCGTGAAATTTTAGAAACAATCGATATTATTGTTTGTCAACCAAACGCTTTGTCTGAGTGTTCATCTCTTCCTTTCTACCTCCCTCTCTATCTTTCTTTGTCTTCCCCCCCTCTCTCTCTCTCTCTCTCTCTCTCTCTTCCTCTCTCTCTTTCTTCCTCTCTCTATGTCTCCCCTCTCTCTCTCTCTCTCTCTCTCTCTCTCTCACACACACACACACACACACACTTATAAATAGTCGGAGTTTCAAACATGTTCATACGACCTTTCAGAAATAAAAACTAAATATTAATTAGGTCTTACCTTCTTATAAAAATTAAGCCATATTGGAAAATGTAGATTGATATATACAAAATTGTAGTGGTAGTTATGACTGGGACGTCTTTCACCATATTTTTCATCTACGTAGTCTGGCTTTGAAATAGAAAAAGAACAACATTGATTATCAAAATACAATAGAGATTCATATAATGAAGACGTGTGGCCCAGTGGTTGTCATATCGGCTCAAGATTATAAGGCCTTGTGTTGAACTATTGAAAGGCCCGGTGCACATTATATAACTCCCTCCATTTGTTTTTAAAATACTTCAACTGAGGAAAACACGGTTGTCATTTCCAGCATATCAAAAGAACCTACTCAAATCGCAACTTCGATATTCCATCATCTGTTCTGCTGCATAAATTGCTTTGTAGGAGTGTAATGGAACAGAACACAAATCAATTTCTACGTCGTTTTCTACTGAAGAGTTCAGTCAGATCAAGTGCAATATAATATTGGGTTGGTGCATAATTATTGCGGCTTTTTTTTTCAACAAATTTTATTTAACAAAAACATCATTAACTGACGGTCTGACCGTCAGCCAAGTAAATGGGAAGCAGTAATTGAAGTAGATGGTGACTATGCTCCGGAATAATCATTTAAAGATGTTTTTGTTACATGTTATTGGTTTTGTTGAATATCTATCTATCTATCTATTTATCTATCTATCTATCTATCTATCTGTC
>NC_068995.1:46732646-46733979 GCF_001194135.2 Octopus bimaculoides | reverse complement strand
GGTGATGGTGGTGGTGGTGGTGGTGGTGGTGGTGGTTGTGATTTTCATGACGACGGTAATGTTGGCTTTGGAACTTTTCCCATTGTTGTTCTTCTTGATGCTATTGTTGTTGATTTTGTTGTCATTCTTTAAATCCCACATAAATTATTATTATTAACCCAGACCAATTCTCGAAGCTGCTCTCAAGTCTCTCACCTCGGTTTCTCTTCTTTGTCATCGTAGCGTATCATCAAGGACTAATATTGTTGAGTGTATTTTTCAATTTAAAAGACAGTAGCTGCTGAGATTTAAGGGGCAAATATTGAATCACTATTTCTAGCCGGTCACACAAGTCACACAGAGGTCCATAAATTGTCTCATAGCTTGAGGCGAACGATGAAAAAAGAGTGGTCGTGTTTGTAGTGGTGGTGGTTTTGGTGGTGGTGGTGGTGGTTTTGGTGGTGGTGGTGGTGGTGAAAGTGGTGTTACTGATACATACTGCGACACATGTTGGTTGTTGTTATAGTAATTACCGCTGCTGTTGTTGTTGCTACTGCTGCTGCTGTTGTTGTTGTTATTGTTTAGCCTCATGTTGGTTGGCACGCCGTCGGTAACGACGACGAGGCTTCCAGTTGATCCGATCAACGGAACAGCCTTCTCGTGAAATTAACGTGCAAATGGCTGGGCACTCCACAGAAACGTGTACCCTTAACGTGAGATTCAGCGTGATACAGAGTATGACAAGGCTGGCCCTTCGAAGTACAGATACAACAGATAAAGGAAGAAAGAGTGAGAGAAAGTTGTGGTGAAAGAGTACAGCAGCGTTCGTCACCACACCCTGCTGGAGCCTCGAGGAGCTTTAGGGGTTTTCACTCAATAAACATTCACAACGCCCGGTCTGGGAATCGAAAACGCGATCTTACAACCGCGAGTCCACTGCCCTAACAACTGGGCCATTGCGCCTCCACTCAGCCTCATGTTAACATTGAACGAAAATATTGTCAAAAATATTTCAGTTGTGACCATCTCGTATTCTAAATGGCAAGCACTATCCATCGAAAAATCTGTTTAATAAAGATGGATTGTGATTTAAAGTATATTTAGCTGCTGTTTCTCGTAAATTCTGTGGCCACATACAGTGGCCGAATTTGTGGGGTTGTAGTTGGTTTATAGGTTGGATTGTTTACCTTTTGTGTGTGTTGTTGTTGTTAAATTAGGTCAGAGATAATAGTCTGGAATGAAAGGCTACGCAACCTACACCTATATCACAGTTTAGGTCTCTATGTGAGAGAAGGGTGCGGAGGTGTGTGTGTGTGTGTGTGTGTGTGTGTGTGTGTGTGTGTGTGTGTGTGTG
>NC_068995.1:46731088-46732115 GCF_001194135.2 Octopus bimaculoides | reverse complement strand
TGTATATATATAATTAATGAGATGTATACCATTCTGCTTACATAATGGAACCGCAGATACAATATCCCTGCATATCTCACGCCTGTTTTCTTTCCTCCACTTCACTCTCTATTTCATATCTTCTCTAGAATAACTGTTGGTTAACTTTTTTCTAGCACCGTTTACGATAAGAAGATATACAAAATATCCCGGAAACAGTTGTAAGACCTTCTCTTTATAAATGTTCTGAAGCTTTTCACAGCCTTGGATTTTTGTCTCATTCTGTTAACTTATATATATATATATATATATATATATATATATATATGCACGCTAATATATGACCTACGTTGGCCTCCTCATTCGCATAATCACCGAACTTGGAGCTTAACTATAGTCTGTGCATAGCTCTTACTCAGCATGACTTAACACACTTGGGTATTCTTGACACCATTACCTCTCATAATCTATATATATATGTATATATATATATATAATGACCAGCTTAAAACCTCAACCTATTCTAACTCGCTGCAATAGCAATAATTTGTAGAAGACGTAACACTATCGGTTACTTGACTGATTACTTTTACCACACCCTTTCGAACGCGGGAGTGTCCAATTTTTCTTCTGGATTCTTTAGGCGAATTCATAACGTTAACTGATATAAGTGACAGGTTTAGCGTACCTGATAGCACAAAAATACTGAATAGCTATGTAGGATCTGAAATTTACATAATATGAGTTCGGTGTAGCTTTTGAAACACGTGTAGTACATAACTAACAATTGCATTACTTTCATTCACAGGCTATATATATATATATATATATATATATAGATAAAGTAAATGTTAGAGGTAATACTTGACAATTGTAAGCACCAGTGTATGCCAGCTCGTGGTTGATAGATAGATAGATAGATAGATAGATAGATAGATAGATAGATGGATGGATAAATATATATAGATAGATAGATATACATATATATATATATATATATATACGTATATATGTGTGTATATATATATATATGTATATATATCTATAT
>NC_068995.1:46728588-46730358 GCF_001194135.2 Octopus bimaculoides | reverse complement strand
ATATATATATATATATATATATGCATACACACACCCACACACACACATACATATACACTTATACATAAGTATGTACGCTTCTTTTATGTCTGTGTGCATACTTAACGCTGCATATGTGTATATGTGTGTGCTTGTGTGTAAAATTATATTGAAATTTGGAGGACCTGTCTATTTTTATTTTATGCATTGTCTTCTGTATGTGAGAGTGTGTAGGTACAAGTTACAAGCAGCATTGTATCTGGTCTTATTTATTTTTGTTACTTTATTATCGTTTAATCTTTTCCGTTTCTCGTAGGCTCTCACGCATTATCCGCTTTTGGTAATTAACAACCCATCCTATGTACTAACTTAACGTACCATGGCACCTCATTTTCCATATTTATAAGCAAACAATGAAAATACCAATAACCTAAGCACTATGTAAAACCATCCTATAAATTTTAAAACCGTACCCCAGCACCTGAAGTTATTTGTTGAGGAAGCACAATGACTACTTCCGTTTCCCAATCCCATCTCGACTATTAATTATGTAACACTTTAAACTTACAGAATACGTGTTCGGTGCAGCTTTTGAAACACTTGTAGTACGTAACTCCTCACATCAACCGTTTCTTTGACAGACTGGACCATCGCTTAATAAGCAACATTTCTTCCATTATATTGGAGTAGTATAGCAGGAGTCATTTTATCGGAATCTAATTTCGATATGTACGATATGTACTAGATATATTGATTCATAAACTTATCATCTACTTTGTGTTGTCTATACACGTCTGTCAATAGAGAAAGCTAACCAGCTATATTTACCACGACACTTTGGATCCGACTACTTTACAACTTACTTAAAGACACATAGATAATTTATATTATCGAACTATATATTATATACGTTTGGTAGAATGATATATTAAAGGGCCTTTTATGAGTACTACTGGATTATTTGAATTCATATATGGTGATCTGAATTAACACACGCACACAGAGAGACCTACTCACACATACAAAAATATACACACTCACACACACCCATACACACACACCCCACACAAAAACATATATACACATACACACACACATATATATATCCATCTGTATGTGCGTATGTTTATACACACAATATATGATACCCGTTTTCCCATTCAAGTTTATATACCCTATGATAGTTTGGTTTTTGCTTTCCTATATCGCAGATACTCCGAAAATCTTTAGGTCACCAAGCAAGCCGTTTAATGTTTAGTCAACGCTGACCCAAGAGCAGCTTTTACAGACACATTATTACTAATAAAATATCTACGGTTATCACACGATTGACCTAATACCATGCATATACACACATTCACACATACACGTATATATAGACACACGTACACACACACATACATGTATGCAAACGTTTCCATTACGAATCGTTTGGGAAAAGGTTTTAGCTTTATGTCTTTTTTAACCTTTAATTCCAAGTGGGTGGGCTCTGGAAGTTCTTCGATATTTGGTTACATTATATTCTATCTTTCATAATAACCCTCTCACTGTATTAGTAGAGTAACTTGTTTTACGTAAACACTACGCAAACTTATTTAAATATTATATACACTTGTTCATATTGATGTAAATGTAATCTATGCGGGTTCAGTGTGGGTAATTTATGTTAGAAGAATTCATCAGATTAACGTACAAAAATATATGTAACATATACGTCGAACAAACGTAATGTTATGTACTTGAGAACCTGTGAACTGCATTGTGTATATATATATATATATATATATATAT
>NC_068995.1:46727024-46728069 GCF_001194135.2 Octopus bimaculoides | reverse complement strand
ATATATATATATATATATATATATATATATATATATATATATATATATATATACACACACAAATGCATGTGTGTATGTATGAATTTTTGAATGTATGTATTTATTTACCTATTCTCTCTTTTTATTTACTCACCACATATACTTAACGTATATGCTTTGTGCATTTTGCGGTGGCTGCAGTAGCGCGGTAGAGTTTATACACCCTCAAACTGCCGGGTACTAAAACACTTCAGAGACATGGACAGATGAGATAACTCACCTTTAATCCCAATATGAGAGTGGCAGACACGGATATTTCGCCATTTCTCCGGCTTGTGAATATCACATACGCGTCAGAGCGGAAGGCAATTCACTTAACCAGTCCACAACTTATATACTCATGGTTTGTAAAACCAAATCCTGGCTGGGCCAAAAAATACATAACTAAGAGGAAATTTAGACATAAAACAAAAGCAACTCTTGTAAAATGAGTGTTATTAACCACATATACTTAAAGTATATGCTGTGTGTATTTTCCCGTGGTTGCAACAACGTAGTGGTGCATATACACTTTCAAACGCCGGGCTTTGAATCACCACAGTGTCATGAACAGGTATATCTACAAAATCTAAGTCAGTGGTCGCCCCTAGTTTATGGTAGAAGATAGTTGCCCAATGTACCACACAGTAACTGAAGCCAGAACCATGTGGTTCAGAAGCAAGCTTTTTATCGCACAGCCACGCCTGCGCCTATATGAATGGAATTAGAAAAAAATATATGATAAAGTGGTTGATATTAAAAGGTAAAATGGAAAATGAAACGGTTGCGAGAGAGATGAAACGCTGCACTGGTTACAGATGTAGTTGTTCTCTTAACCACTGACTCAGTGACGACACCCGTCATAACAAGCCACAAATATAAACCGCCTCGAAACCACAGAAAAATGAACAGCAACGAAACACAAAGAAAAGAAAGAAGGAAGAAGATTAAGCAAAACAGACACGTAATTGGAACAAGATTAGCCAAAATGCATATATAAATATATATATATATATATATACACACA
>NC_068995.1:46726245-46726969 GCF_001194135.2 Octopus bimaculoides | reverse complement strand
TATATTATACATATGTATATATATATGTATTGGCAAAGAAAGCATATATATTTATATATATAGTATATATATAATTTGCATATAATATATACATGTATAATATGTAAAATGTATATATATATATATATGATGTGTGTGTGCTTGCGTGTGTGTGTGTGTATATATGTGTGTGAGTGTAATAGACAGATATAAGTATGTATACAATTCCGCGCAAAAATAATATAACGCAAATATACTGAAAGAGAAAGGATAACTGCAAAGATGGCTTAGAAGTGAAGGAAGGTGGTATATGCTAATAAAAGAAAGGTGTAGAAAGATGAGGAACATTAGGATGAGAAAATGAAAGTAGGATTGACAGTATAATTAAAAGAGAGAGAGGGGGGAGGTGCAAGTGGATGATGAAGAAGGTAAGGAAAATAAAAAGAAAAGAGAGGAATAAGGAAAGTTCAGAAGGAAACTAATATGAAGATTATTTTTTTGATTACAAGGACGATGACGACATGCAAGACGACGACGACGATGACGACGATAATAATGAAGAAGGGGACGACGACGATGATGATGATGATGATGAGGCGGTGCAGGAGGGGGAAGAGGTTAACTGATAACGATAAAAGTGAAATAATCTTCTCAGTAGAGCACACCAACATGTTGATTGAAAACATGCAATATATATGTGTTTTGTGTATATGTGTGTATGTGTGTGTGTGAGGGAGTCATATAT
>NC_068995.1:46722172-46726088 GCF_001194135.2 Octopus bimaculoides | reverse complement strand
TGTACATATTCATGCACCCATGTTTATGTTCATGCATATGTACATCTATGAGTATAAATAAATCTATATATATACATACACACACACACACACACACACACACACACACACATATATATATATATATATATATATATATATATATTTTGTATGCCTACTTGTATGCGTGCATGTACAACCGAGCCTATTTACCGATGCCGTCAATGACGGTTGGTGTGTGCCTCAGCTTATTAATACCTGGAAACACACACACATACACACACATACACACACACACACACACATGTATGTATATATTTTCCTACCGTCCCAATCTAAATCAGGCGTTTCTATTTATTTTGAAGGCGTGGTAGCTGTGCTTTCTTGATGGTAACTTCTGATAACTATTGCTTTCGTCCATGCAGATATCTTTCTTTTTCTGGGGTTTTTTTTTCTTTCTTTTTCTCTTTCTAAACATATATACACGTATAGTCATATGCTGCTTCCGATCACGTACATAGAAAAACAAGTACGCTCACGCATACACACACACACACGCACGCACACACACACACACACACACACACACACACACACACACACACACATAAACGCACAGAATCAGACACACACAGACACACATCCATACAAACGCAACCACTGAATGAAGCACAGATAGAGATGGTGATCTCAAGTAGTAGTAGTTGTAGTAGTAGTAGTAGTAGTAGTAGTAGTAGTAGTAGTAGTAGTAGTAGTAGTAGTGGTGGTGGTAGAACAAGCGGAGGGGACCAAAGACAGAAAGTTGGAGAAGAATAAGGAAAGCAAAGTGAATCGCAATAATAATAATAAACATACTAATTATTGTCCCAAATATGAGCATAATGCCGCCAATTTTATGAAAAGGGGCCAAATCCATTACACCGAACTCGAGAGCTCATTTGGTGCATATACTATGGACCCCGAACGGATGAGATGTAAAGTTCACCCAGTCGGGATTTGAACTCAGAACAAACAAGGCCGGGGAAAATGGTTGCTAAGCATTTTGTTCGACACTCTAACGGTTTTACCAGTTCACTGTATTAACAACAACAATAGCAACAACAACAAAACAATAAAAACAACAACAGTAATAATAATAATAATAATAATAATAATAATAATAATAATAATAATAATAATAATAATAATGATAAATGACCTGATGCAGTACCAGGCAGTGGCTCTCATAGCTTCTGAACTTAATTGATTGGAAGTGTTATCATGTACATTGTTTTGTCTTGGTATAAAAGATGGGCTACAGCAAATATTCCGCTCAATACCACAGATTTAATTGTCAGTTGTTTGACCTTAATTAGTTGAGCATGACCCTTGGTGGTTGACGATATGTGCATCTCTGATCATGAGCAGAAGTAGTGGAGGAACATCATAGCCATGTGTTGAGAGGAATTCTTTAAGGTTTGAATAATTCACCTTTGGAAACATGGGTGTTTTGCTCAACATCCTTAAACGAACCTTATTCAGCGACCTTTTGAGCAGGATGGGCTACTCGTCCTGAAGAAAATTCTAACATATATTTAAACAAACTTATTGAATCGAAATGGTTGTACGGATTCAGAATCATTCTTTTTATTTCGTGAGTCAAGTAACAAAGATACAAATATCTATCTAAAACTTCCGGACTTAAATACATAGGGAACGATTTATCTAGTCCTAATGTAAAGCCCATTCCACCCTGGAATCCTCCCACGCACTTGATGCAAATGGGTACAAGTATGAGCAGAGAGCTTCATTATTACGTTTATAAATAATGACAAAATGACTGATGATCGAAAAGAATCATTGATTGATCAAAGAGCAACCAAACATTCTATTAACTAGTTAATTAGTAAACTAACTCACTAATAATATGAAGAATCGACAAAGAAATAGTATCACTTCTTTCTTTGTCTTTTTTTTTGTTTTTGTCTGTTAGATAAGTTAAGTGACACTCCGAAAAAGAAACGTGTTTCAAAACGAATTCACATCAAGTATCATGCACAGAAAATACCAAAAAGAAAACAGGAAAAATAAAAAAAACATTGGTGAATTAACTGCCCTTACATTTTACCCTTGCTCGTTATTTTTCTTATTTCCGTCATCTTCGATATCATCCTATTTGTTGTTTTTATTACTAGCATAAATTTATCTTCGGTTTGGTAGATGTCAGGTAGACTTACCATTTGATATTACGTTGTCATCTCTCGGTCTTCACATTAGATATAGAACCTCCTAATGTATTATGCAACGAGCCATTTCATGATTTCATTTTTGAACATTTAACAGAGATGCTAGAAGGCCCGAAGATTTAGCACAGGTTTTAGAGTATTGTTACACGCAACACTGATACAACCAGCATATCCCCTTGAGAATGGTCTCTCCCATTGATAGGCATCGATGATATTGAGAAGGGACATTTGCATAAATATTAATCAACCAGTCATTGCAAAGGCATGCGTAGATGCAAGTTAAACGTGACAAACGGAGGCCTTTTACAAGATTCTCTCAAGGAGAGAACTAAGACACAACGGAGTGCCACAAAATTTTATCTGAGACTGTATTGAATCTGCGAAAATATCAAGTCAGCTTTTGATATCTTGTTATATTACGACACAATAGTCTAAATAACCTCACCTGGTAGGGCAAATTGGCTGACGAATATTCAGTGAATATAGACGAGATGCTATCAGTCGCCTCTGATTGTACAGAGATACAGAGGTAGATAACCGTAAAAAAACACGTATATAAACACACAAACACGTGTATGTACGTATGTTATTTGTATATACATTATGTTCTACAGAGTATGCTTAACTGAATTTGTACATCATGTACACGCACGCGCACACACGCACGCACGCACGCACACACACATACACACGTACCTACACACACGCACACATAAATACACACACAAACACACACGCATATGTAAATATAAACACAAATTCGTTTTTCATAGGAAAAAAAATGCACCTGTCTTTTAGGAGTGTTATTACGTAGTTAGCAAATATGCAAACAACCTGCGAGACATATATATATATTTATGTATATGTATATACATATATGTGTGTACACACTCACACACACAAACACGCACACACATATATATGTATATATACAGGAGTAACTATTCTTATACACAGGACTATGCACCATCATCACGTGCTTTCTTATTTTCATATTTATTCGTGTGTTCTTTCTAGATCTCCAAGAAAAGAAGTCTTCCTAGGTTCATCATCGTTTCTTGACACACGCTCTCTTATCTTATAGATGAGGTGGTCGAGGTTGGAGTTATATTATTGTTAATTTACGACACAACGATTAAAGAGAACGGTACTTTTGATTTACACATACAAACACTCAAACACACATATATACTCACACACAGATTCACACTTATTAAGATATATATTTTACAACTTTCAGAAACAGAAACGTTCACCAATGCGTAGATACATAAAGAAAAAAGTACAACATATATCGCGTGTATTTAATATTCCTCTCTGCTACATGTGCAGGGCCTGATATTTTCGGGGAGAGAGGAGGCTCTATTCGATTACGTTCATCACATTCCTTAATTGGTATTTATTTCATCCGATACGATGAAAGGTGAAGTCTTCCACGGCGGAATTTGAACTCAAAATATAACGATGATGACATGTCGATATACATTTTGTTTGGCGTGTTAATGATCCTGCCACCTCGCCGCCTTGTTTGCATTCATATTATATACACTTGTGTACAAACGTGTCCGTGGCAAACCTTCAATGGAAAACATACGGACATACACACATACACACATTCACATATTCATATATACGTCCATACATTCATACATATAAACAGATATACATATATATACTTATACATATATATATATGTATGTATACATATTCAT
>NC_068995.1:46721206-46722162 GCF_001194135.2 Octopus bimaculoides | reverse complement strand
ATGTACATTAGAGTGGCCCTTAGCAATAGGTTGTTAAAATTTTGCTCACCACCACCGCTACCACCACCTATCTGATCCTGTTCCAGAAAACAACAAAACGGGGTGTGCAAGATCTCAGCTTCATTGGACAACTGCTAGGTGACCCTCAAACATAGTATACGCAACGATGAGTTCCGTTCAAAAGTGGTATACTGATCCCTTTCCCGACCCTTTTTTGTTTTCTTCTTAAAGAAATGTATGTGGACACATCCAAGCAACCCCGACAGATGTTTGAAAAACATTCTGAATCAAATTTATCAACAGCTAATATGAAAAATTACCGAAATAAAATAAAAAACTTAAGAAATATTAGGTTTTCTTAATTAAGCACACAACGTCATTAAGAGAAACGCATTTTTATTTACAACAATAATTTCTATAGAATCAAAAACATAATGTGAACACTGAACACTGAATATTGAACATTATTTTTGTATAAGAGAAGATTTAGTGGCAGTTGTGTACGTTTTATAGTTTTCGGTAACGATCTGTAAAACAAATTGTTTCTGTTTCGTCTTTTGGGAGATTGTTATTGTAATCCTAAACAAGTTTGACACCTCTTTCTACAACATCATTCACAACAACTGTCTTCTCAAGTTTTTCAACTCAGCTTTTGTAACTAGGATCATCCTTCCATGTTGAAGGGTCTTTGTCGAGGAAATCGATGCTGATAGAAAATCTCGTGAAGAAAGTTTTTACACCAGGAAGAAAAGTCATTTTGGTGCAGAATCGACCTCTTCAGTTGATTTTTTTTTCTTCCTCCTCTTCTTCACCTGTGTCTGCTTCCAGCATAATTTGAGCAATATTTATATATATATATATATATATATATATATAATATTATAAAATCTGTTAATTAATCATATATTAATTAATATCGATTAATTATCAGGAGGCCAGCACATCTAAAGAATCAA
>NC_068995.1:46720155-46720759 GCF_001194135.2 Octopus bimaculoides | reverse complement strand
TATATATATATATAAATATATATATATATATCTTTGTATATGTATCTATCTGAAGGTTTCTGTGTGTCTATGTTGACGTCGTTAATATTCTCGTAGACAGCTGAGTATATATCTAACAGTACACGTTTGCTAAATTTTCTTCGTGCCGCTTAGCCTCATGTCAGATTTGATCTACTCTGCTGAAGCCACACAAGTACATTCGTTTCAAAAGTGAGTAAGAGTACAGTGTTTCAAGTGTCCTGTACTACAGGAGTTGTTACGCAGATATTTGATGCAGAATTGGATGACGTTGGTGTGTTTTGTTGTGAGGTGTTTGTTTGTGTAAAATACAGTACTGAGAATTTGGAGATGGTTGATACACACGCACACATACAGACACACACACACACACACACACACAAATACACGCACACATGCACGCACAGACGCATGCAACCACACATGTAGCCTCACACATACACATATACAGATATATATAAATATAACTACATATGTAGTTATATTTATACACGCACACACACATGTATATATGTGTGTATATAGAGATGTATATATACATATACATATATATATATATATATATATATATATATATATATATATA
>NC_068995.1:46716713-46717543 GCF_001194135.2 Octopus bimaculoides | reverse complement strand
ATATATATATATATATATATATATATATATATATATATATACACACACACATACATTCATATTCATACGAATTTATGTTTTTATTTGATACATTCATTTTAATACTCTATTTCTCACTTTCTTACTCTCTCTCTTCCTCTCTCTCTCTCTCTCTCTAAATTAATATATATTTGGAAATGTATGCATATATGTATGTACATGTATGTTCATCTACATATATACATATATATGTATATATACATATATATACATATATATACATATATATAATATATATAGGGAGAGATGTGTGTGTATGTATTTATGCTTCAATGTATATATATATATATATATACAGGCGCATATGGTGAGGGAGAGTGAGAGGAAGAGACATACGTGCACACAAATATATATATAATTAGTTTTTATTTACGTAGGACATTTGTTCCACGCCCAGAACGTTTATAATAATAACAACAATAAACACACGCACACACACACACGCATATATATATTTATGTAGACGTAGATACATAAATATTTTTATGCGTATATATTTGTATGCGTGTGAGTGTGTGTGAGTGGGTATGTATGTGTGAACCTGTGTTTGAAATTCTGATTTTTTTTTTCTCCTTCTTGAGTTATTAAGGAGGGCCTCAGCTGTTTATTAGTATTATCATCACCTTCATTATTATTATTATTATTATTATTATTATTATTATTATTATTATTATTATTATTATTATTATTATTATTATTATTATCATTATTATTATTATTATTATCATTATTGTCATTATTATTATTATTACTATTATTATTATTATTATTATTATTATTATTATTATTAT
>NC_068995.1:46713516-46714004 GCF_001194135.2 Octopus bimaculoides | reverse complement strand
ATATATATATATATATATATATATATATATATATACATACAGAAAGAGAGAGAGAGAAATAGATAGTTACATAGGTTAAATTTTTATTAATCCTCCTTTAACAGATTTCATTTCCTGAATGAGAAAGTTTGAAGTCCCTGCTCTCATTTGCGTCCACTGCCACGAAGTTGGTTCATTGGGGACTCTTGACAGTAGGAGATCCAGTTTTGTTTTGAAGACGTCTGCCTTCACTGCATGCAAGTCTATTGCACTATCTTGTTTTGTATTATCATGGTAATGGTGGGATCTTGGGCTCTGTGCAATGGGACCTTATTCTGGTAAGGTTATAAATTTCAATGAAAAATTTTGGGACAAGTCCAAACCTTCATCTTCCAGTTGTATATAACATCATACACGCCTCCAACCCAGGGAGTACCGTCTTATGCCCTATGTATGCATGTGTATATATATATATATATATATATATATATATATATATATATATATAT
>NC_068995.1:46711055-46712946 GCF_001194135.2 Octopus bimaculoides | reverse complement strand
AGAGAGAGAGAGAGAGAGAGAGAGAGAGAGAAAGAAGGTGGAGATAGAAAGACAAACAGACAGACAACGGACACACTGCTATCTAGCTAGCTAGCTAGATAGATAGATAGATAGATAGATAGAAAGAAATATATGCATAAGTGGATATAGACACATACATAACCGCACACTTATATACATATATAATTATATGCATATGAACTTATATACGTATCCATTCATATACGTTTGATATAACTTGCAGTCGCACGCGTAGTTTTTCAATAAATTTTTACTCCTATTATAATGAGCGGTTTATCAGATTGAGTGCGTTTGATAAGTGAAAATGACTAGCTGTTAACACTACGCATTGTGTTACATATCGTACATACATACATATAGACATATATACATGTCCCCACACACACACATATATGTATGTGTGTGTATGTGTTTGTGTAAATATATATGTATATATTATGGTCTGTACTCGGTTAACACTTCATTCTGAAGCATATTTATATTGACTTCTAATACAAGGTCATTAGAATCACACACACACAGACATACAGACACACACACATATATACATATGACGGACTTCTACGCTGTTTCCGTCAGACGAATTCGGTTTCACGATGTTGGAAGACATTTGCCGCAGAGAGGCTGAACCGGAAACAATGTGGTTGGAAAGCGATATTTTTACCGCATTCATCCTGTATCATAATATTCGCTTCAAATTTTGACACAAGGCTAGCAATGTTAGGAGATGAAGTAAGTTGATTTCGTTGAGCCCATTCATCAACTGGTACTTATTTTATCGACCTCGGCGGAATTCGAACTCAGTACGTAAAGACGGACGAAATTCTTATTTCTTTATTGCCCACAAGGGGCCAATCATAAAGAGGACAAACAAGGACAGACAAATGGATTAAGTCGATTACATCGGCCCCTGTGCGAAACTGGTACATAATTTATCGGCACCGAAAGGATGAAAGGCAAAATCGACCTCGGCGGAATTTGAACTCAGAACGTAAAAACAGACGAAATACCGTTAAGCATTTCGCCCGGCGTGCTAACCACTCTGCCAGCTCGCCGCCTTAATCCTATATTATACTATTGATTTAAATTTTGACACAAGGCAACTAAGTTTGAGGGAGCTGGTAAGGCGATTATATCAACCCCAGGACTCAAATGGGACTTATTTTCTCGAGACCCTTTTCCGAAATTGCTGAAACCAATAGTTAGCTAGCTGATTCCTGAGCATGTCGGGTGAAATGCTTAGCGGGCCTTTTGTCCGTCTCTGCCTCCTGAGGTTGACTTTGCCTTTTATCCATTCAGGGTCGATAAAATAAGTACCAGCTACGTACTGGCGGATGTAATCGACTTACCTCACCCCGAAAATTACTGGCCTACTGTCCAAATTTGAAATCAATATTGATACCCACGATGATTTCAATAACTAAGAGAAATATGTAAGTGATTGGTGCTCTCATTTTATAGGCTCAGTTATTGAGAAAATGAAAGTGGATTTCGCAAGATTTGAACTTGAAATGTCAAGGATAAATAAATGAATAAAATAAAATAAAATAAAATGAAAATATTACGTTTTTAAAATATTATTATATATTATAGAATATAATAATATTTTTTTTAAATAAGTTAGAATAAAGCCTAACTTAAAGTCACTAAAGAGATTATTTTTCTGTTACTGTCACAATTTTACAAACGCCCCTCAACACAATGGAAAATAGGATCACAATGAACAATTTTAGATCATACTGTATTCATACACAAACACTCACACACACACACAAATACAAATACACACACACACATATATACATATACACACACGCGCGCGCGTACACATACATACGTACATATATATATATATATATATATATATATA
>NC_068995.1:46709425-46710684 GCF_001194135.2 Octopus bimaculoides | reverse complement strand
ATCAAGTAAAATAACCCAGATAACTGTATCAGTTTTTCCGAAGAAATATGTTTCTTAACATAAATAAATATACATTAAAATAATCGTTCTGGATGTTATCAATATATCTGTTGTTTAGGCGCAGGAGTGGCTGTGTGGTAAATAGCTTGCTTACCAGCCACATGGTTCCGGATTCAGTCCCACTGCGTGGCACCTTGGGCAAATGTCTTCTACTACAGCCTCGGGTCGGCCAAAGACTTGTGAGTGGATTTGGTAGACGAAAACTGAAAGAAGCCCGTCGTATATATATATGTTTATAGTGAAATATATTGTATGTGGTTGGACAATCTAAAGTTTATTTTTCAGCATATTGGCATAGAAAATGTTTTTCTTTTGCCCTTATTCATAAGTCTATATAATTTTCACCTTAACAGGTATTGTAATATGCTGGCCACTGATAAGATTTCTTTTGAAAACTTTTATCCTTATATTAGTAGTAAATTTATTACCATTCACCTATGGACTGGTAACCACTTTACGTGAGTTTCTGACCGACTACACGTGAGTTGAGGTTTACTACAGAATTTCTGTTTGGATATGTTTCAGGTAATTAAATGTACTCGTGACTTTGCATCTTCTTTTTCCATGGGTATGCGTAAGCATTCCATTTATTCTTATCGTGTTCCTCGCTGATGAAGGAAGAGTTTTTTGGATTAATTAAAAAATTGCTCCGATTTGGGGGATAACGGAATTTCTTAAAATTTCTGTTAGTTTGATTTCCTAGTTTTCAAAACGCTGTTTTTATTGTGAAAAATATTGTATGTGGTTACAGGATCTAATGTCTATTTTTCACCTTATTGGCATAGAAAACTTCTTTTTTTGCCCTTATTTATACTTGTTTATAATTTTCACCTTAAAAGTATTGTAATATGATGGTCACTAATCAGAATTTTTGAAAAATTGTACACATACACTACTTCGGGTCCATGGAGTGTCATGGGCCCAAAAAGATTTTCGACTTCTTGGCCTAATGCGAGCCCGGAGCAATCTCCTAGACTGTTTAGGTATTATGTATGAAAAGTGAAATAACATCTCTATTGTAATATGAGATAATAGTTTCAGTTTTAAATTTTCACTATGAATATAATATACACATAGTTAAACTATTATCTAACATTAGATATATATATGCATACATACATACATACTCACACATACATATATATATGCCTGTATGTATATATATATATATATATATATATATATATATATATATATAT
>NC_068995.1:46709044-46709398 GCF_001194135.2 Octopus bimaculoides | reverse complement strand
ACATACACACACACACACACACATATATATACATGTATATATAGAGATTTATATGTACGACAAATAAGAAAGTGGAGAGGATACGAAATCAACAGACATCAGCCGGTAAGCATTTCAGTATGTCTATTTATTCCAATGTGTTAGATGAATACATACACATGTATTCGTGTTCTGAAACAGTGCAAACTTTCAACGGTTTTTTTCTTCTTTATAGAAGCTGAGAAGGCGATTCGAATTTAACCCTAGGTGCAGTAATATCCAGTGACTAGAATTAAGATGCTCCGCATCAGAATTCTAAATCACGTGTTATAGATATATCTGCTACTTCAGTAGGGTGTATATATATATATATAT
>NC_068995.1:46706587-46709009 GCF_001194135.2 Octopus bimaculoides | reverse complement strand
TGGCCTTCGATTATAAATAAATGAATATAAGATACATCAAGTACAGGATATCACCAAAGAATGTAAAAGTACGTAAATACACGAGAGGTAAGTACAGGCTGCGTGGCGATCGATTATAAATAAATAAATAAATAAATAAATATAAAATATATCTTCGTCGATTGTTCACTCCGTACGTCTACTCTGTCGTTGTTTGTTCGTTCGAAGTTCTAAGTCTCCAAAAATTTTACATTTTTAAAATTCCTCGCTGGATCCTGTGATGAAGAAATTTTTCCGAAACGTTAAACTTGTTTTCTTCCGCACTTCTTAAACGTAACTCTACTCACATGAACTCTTTAAACTCTAAGCACTACATGCAATATGTTTACGTATAACTTACTTGATGGTGTTGCGTAGGTGTTGAGTTTTTTGTAGAAAATGGACGGACTGTACTTATATGCATGAATATATGTATGTCTATATGTATGTATATATATTTATGTATGTGTGTGTTTGTGTATGGGTGTGTGTAGGGAGAGAGATATAGATTATGCGTGTAACACTAGTACTCACCACTCCTTGGAATGCATCTTGTTTATGGTGCAGCCTTCGTGTGAACACTGAACGCCATATAACATCTATTATGCGTATATCCCTGCTAAGTAAGTACACAGAAACACTGGCGCCAAACAATATTTTGTTTATATTTCAATGTAGTTAATCTCTCCTTCTTTTTCAGTCTTCTATTCTCCCTCTCTCTCCCTCTTTCTCTGTATATATATATATATATATATATATATATCTTTTTTAAATTATATGTATATGTATAACTTTATCAGTTGAAAAACCACACTTTTACTTAATCAATAGGTATTTGTAAACCGAGTAACATTAACAACCAGATAGTTCTCTCCCTTCCCCTACGTCATCCTCCATTGCGTATATTGTATCAACCGATTTGCTGATATAATATCCTGTCAACTTGTACTCACTTACCCACCTCCCTACCACACCCTCTCTGTTGTCACCTTAAACACTTTAGCTTTCTATTCTCGTCTACCCCTCTCTCTCTCTCTCATTCGCTCACATTCTCGCTCTTTCCTCTCTATTTCTCTCGCTCTTATGTCCTTGAAATATGTTTGGATAGCATCATTTTATTAGTAAAATATCGCTGAATTCACTTCCTGGTTAGAAATGGGGATCTGGTGTCACATTTATTTCACTTAGATATCAGTTCGGTGTGGTGATGATGGGGGTGGATGATAGGAAAGGTGTATTATTTATATTCTTATTTGTTTATTTACAAATCTAGTTGCTTTATTTATATATTTATCGACGTTTATTTCTTATATATATATATATTTATTTATTTATTGAAATCTGCTTTCATCAAACCCCAACGATGAAAATTCAAAACAATTGTTTGTTTTTATTATGAAGCATCTAAGGCGAGGTTCATATTGCAGACTTTACTGGAAATAATGACTTGGTGGCATTTATGGTTAGCATCTAGATTAGAATTTTTTTTAGAAACCTGAAAATAAATTGACCGGAAGTGGAAACAGTACCATCCCATAATTTCATAGAGAAAATATAAAGAGAACTGATGAAATCAGTTTATTAACACAATTCCCTTATTATACGGAGCCCACAGCCACCTACTTGTATTGATGATACGTATATAAAGTATTTTAGAACCAGCATTTAAGCTACGTCATATCAAAATACAACTCAAAATTCATGATTTTCATCATTATGTATAAAATATACATAAAGCTTTCATCTTGTATAAAATACATATACGTTCTATATCTGTGCTATGTCACAAAAATTTGTTTCTATGAGTTTATGGGGCATAAAATTCGCTATGTCTTATCAATTTATATTCATTTTCTTTTTAAACATTAACATACATGAAGTAGTTGTATGCTGTCAACTTAATGTGACAGTCCCCTGAAGGGAATAATACTACTGTTGTGTTACCTAGTATATGCAAGCGTAATTCTTCTATATCTTTACACCAGGTTTTTCTAAGACAATTACTATTTATTAGGCAATCATTGATAATTATGACGTTACATGTTTTTTGGCTTATTATTGCTTAGGAACTACCATAGAATTAATATTGAAAATGCTATTCGTAATGTTTGAGTTGGAAAATAAATTAACATATATTTTACATATTGCAAACATTGTTATAGAATTCAGTATGTTGCGAGGAATGGTTATACAGGTTTTTTTTCTTTTTTATCAGAATCTTAACCTGTCTCAGTTTCACTTCAATCTCTAAAGGTCACGCTTCTTATGAACAGCCCAGCGGGAGTGAAATTCGGAGTAGATTATCGACTGTTCAAATAATAAGCACATTGATACATGCGCGCGTAAGCACGTCCGCTCATGAAAATGTATACGCACTTGCACATATACATATCGATATATATAT
>NC_068995.1:46702119-46704619 GCF_001194135.2 Octopus bimaculoides | reverse complement strand
CTTCCGGACCGTTATGGATTCTCTAGTTAAATGACATAGATATATATATAGATAGATAGATAGATAGATAGATAGATAGATAGATAGATAGATAGATAGATAGATAGATAGATAGATAGATAGATAGATAGATAGATAGATATGTGGACTGTGTATATGTATATGTGTGTGAGCTTTTGTTTATCGTTTCCTCTTTTGTCTAGCGCCAGGTCAACCTTGTATCAGAGATTTGTGATCAAAGGTGTTTTGATACTTGATAATCCTGTAGACATCTAAGGGAAAACTAAACTAAATTTAGAACTATAGTTTCCAATACAAGGCAGATATTTTCGAACATGGGACAGTTTTATAACTTGAAACTTGCTCAGAAGCTGGATATACTTCTAGCGATAATGTCATGTAGTCATATTTGTTTTGGAAAACTTATTTTAAATATTGCTAAATATTGTTGGCAGATGTCATACTAATATCTGCCTAGTTACAACTAAACTGTTACTGCTTGCAAATGGTTGTTTAGAATAGTGTTACACTTCGAAATGCGTATATTTAAAGATATACGCTTTTTAAAAAAAATCTAAAGCAGTATCTTTGTAATCTAATATATAAAATGAATTTTAATAATTTTAATATCCCAAATGTCTACAAACATTTTGTTCAATATTTATGTTCTGTTTACTTATCCAAGACGACGTATTTTTTCTGTTGATGTCAACCGAATTATCTTAATTGATATTCTACGTACATTGTATATTCAGTGTTTTAATATAAACCTCTACCCTCGCATTCTCGATTGATGGTGAATATCTTCTGTAAAATTATATTATTTATTTAACAGTTAAAATACTACAAGCAAAAAGAATGGAATTCAACTCAACTTATTTCGGTAGTTAAAGATATATAGTGTTGTCGAATTTCTTTCTCCCTGTACGTTATTTACGTTTCTTAATCTACGTTGATACTTAACAATAACCGCTGTTGCTCCTATGTATCGCTGTATTCTATTTACAACACACACGAGTCTGTTCTTCACATGTATCTCACACTTACATTTCACGAACCAATACGAGAGCCTCTACGTGATACTTAGAGTATATATCGCAACGCCTTCCCTATAATTTCAAAAGGTAAGAATACATTCAACAAAATTAACCCTAAACACATCGCTTAATTAAAAGCCAGAATAGTCACTCGCATAAAGTCTTTGGACATAGGTCTACTGGGTTGTTTTGGCTTTGGGTTTCAAAACATATAAATTTTCTTTTCCAGTTTCTAAACGATCTCACTATAGTTTAGTTATGTAATCCTGGTTGCCTAGATAGAGTAGGCATAGGGTTTTAGTAGTAGCAGTAGCAGCAGCAGCGGATGTAGTAGTAGTAGTAGTAGTAGTAGTAGTAGTAGTAGTAATAGAACATTCTGACGTACGTAGATATGGTATGTTTATGTCACGCTATACATGCGCTTTCCAAATATTAACATACGTGAAGGATTGTTCACATATATCTCACGTCCCGGCGACTCATTTCATGCTTCTTCTTGCGATTATAATGCCAGAAATATTGAAGAAAAAGGATTGTCCCATAGATTCATCCAAGTACATGAATGGTAGTTCAATTTATAGAGCACAGAATGATAAAGAGCATAGCTGGCCTCGGTGGAATTTGAACTCAGAATGTAAAGGGTCACATCAATACCGCAATATAATATGATATTAAATAGTAATATTCTGATTAATATTCTCAGAATAATTCGGATAACGCCACCCTTCAGGCAAGGGGTTAAAGACATTACGGAAAATAAACCACAACACAATTCACACACAGAAGCACAAAAATAATAACAATAATAAAAGAACAGCAAAAACAAAATAATAATATAACCACAGAACTAAAACACAACTTCATGCTGTTTGTTTAAATTCAACTTAAAATAACACAAGTAGTAAGTGTATGTGAAGGACGGGTGGTGGGTAATTATTTCGAAAGTAGAATTGTAGTTTGATATTCGAACTAGAGAAATCTATGTGATCCATCATTCGCTGAGACTGACCGAGATACTCTCAATGTTTCAGAGTTACGGCCTAAAGAACATAGAACAGTATCCCATAGGAATTAAGGAAAATAAATAAGCTAAATGAATATATATATATATATATATATATATATATATATGTATATAAATACGCATACAAACATACTTGCACACACACACACAAACACATATATATGTACATATATATGAGTGTATGTATGTGTGTGTGTGTATGTATGTATGTATATGTATGTATGTGTGTGTACGTATGTACATATTTATATACGTAAGTATACACTTATAGATACGTTTAAAAATATACGCACACGCAGATACAAATGTGTCCTTACATTAGTATATATGTATCCGTGTGTGCGTACATATACATAAATGTTTATGTTCATGCATTATTTATGTGTTCATACATACATATATATATATATATATATATATATATATATATATATATATA
>NC_068995.1:46697068-46701940 GCF_001194135.2 Octopus bimaculoides | reverse complement strand
ATATATATATATATATATATATATATATACATATACATTCACACACACACATACATATACATACATGTATGTATATATATATATATATAACTATATATATATATATATATATAATATTTGTGTATGTTTACGTTTATACATGTGTGTATAAAGTTCACTTGGATTTCTTTATTTTGCAACCATAGAAATATAGAGTCTCAGACGGAATATGTTAGGTTGGGAGAAAAGGCGAAAGGGCGGTTTCTGTAATCTAGATATTTTAGCTTTTTTAACTGATAACAGGGGGGGAAAGTAAACGATTTCGTTCTAACACTTTACTCGACATTATAAAGCTAGCCATTCTTCGTTGGCGATTTCTTTCGCTATTCAAAGTAATTAGCAACCGCGTGTAGATTTTAACTCCGATAAAACGTTTTGCTTTAAATAAGCAATAGCTAAGGAATGGTAGAATTCTTCACTAGGATGTAAAAATACTTCTAAGTGTAGATAATAATAATAATAATAATAATAATAATAATAATAATAATAATAATAATAATAATAATAGACCATAAGTGTAGTTTAAAATGTAAACATAAAGTATAAATTCATAGACGAAAAAATTTAAATGAAATAAAACAGAACAGCAACACTTAAGTTGACATTATTCCATATTGGAATGGTGGCACCATTGTAGAAATGTAGTTACATTAACTTTTAACCCCTTCAGTATTACCGGGTAATATATATATATGTATGTATATATATATATATATATATATATACATATACACACACATATATATATATATATGTATGTATATATGTATGTATTTATGTATGTGTATATCGTAATGATTGTATGTGATGTTCATCTATGTATATATAAGATATACGTTTATACTCTCGCCTCTGTGTGTGTGTGGGGGGGGGGAGTGAGTGAGATACATGTGTGTATGAGTAGTTTAATCTTAATGAAACACTGATATAAATAAATGTTTTTAAAGGTTTTCTTAATTTGAAATCAATGCAAATTATAAAATATAATCGATGGTTTATCCTTTTATCTTGTATTTACTATATCGGAATTAGGAGCCTTTTTCCTAGCAAATCTTCAACGAAAACGCGTTCAGAAGTGTGTTTAAAAAAACGGTTGCTTTACAAGCGCAGAACAGCGTTTGTATTTCAGCCAATCAGCTTCGTGCAGCGACGTTCTGCTGTAAATATATGGATGGGTCTTGCGAATTAAGATGATTTCATTTATTCGGAAGTTCCCAATGTTTCGTTCTGTGCTTTCAATGTAAAGCTGACTGTATAGTGTAGGTATTTCCACAGATGATGTTTTTTTTACGAAAGAACCCTTGTCGTAGAGAATCACATGATTCCTTCTATATTGTGAAAACTGTCTCACTATATCATCGATAACGCCAGTTGATCTCTGGATTTCATAATCCCTAAAGAGGAAATTACATCCTCAAATTTGACTATATATAGATACATGTACAGTAATCCCTCGACTATCGCGTGTGTTTTGTTCTAAGACGGCCCTCTGTGATAGGTGAAAATCTGCGAAGTAGAAACAGTACTGTACTGTATATTATTTTTATTATTTTCATAATTTGTATACATTTATTTTATTATAGATGCAAAACAACAGCACGGACGAATCGACGTAAGCTTAAATAAAAACCGGATAGGTGAACCGCCATAGGTAAATCACGATATGGCGAGGAATTACTATATATATATATATATATATATATATATATATAGGGCAAGTAAATATCCCGAGATCTATGGACGAGTTTTCTCCAGGAGTCTTTTTCCTTCCTCAATACTGCCATGTCGTGTGTTTCCCAGAGACCAGTGTCTGTCCCTAGGACATCAACATATGTCATCCTTGGTCTCCCTTTTCTAGTGTGTCCGTGTAGGGGCTCTCACAGGAGCACTGAGTGCCGTATCAACTCTGAATGCCGTTGAGCATGTCCAGCTACACTCAGTCTCTTCTGTGTTATTTTCGAACTAACTATTGGGAGGCTCCCGTACATCTCTGAGTTTTTCATCCTCAGTGTATACTGATTAATGTTCAGGGCCATCCTCGGCACTCTCGTGTAGCACCCATCCACCGTCTGAGTGAGTTTCTTGGTCAGTGCCCAAGTCTCAGACCCTTACAACAGCAGAGACTCCACTACAGCAGAGACGGATCTTCAGGTCTTTACGAATGTCCGACGTCCATACAGATCTCAAACTGTGGCATACCGTATAGGCTTTGCTCTTTCTCTCAACTATATCCCCCTCTGTGTTCTCAATCTTTGCTCCCAGATACAGGAAGTCCTGAACCAACTCTAGTGACTTCCTGCCTACATTCATAATCTTCTCTGGCTTCTTAATGTTCTCTACCAGATACTTCATCTTAATTTCATTCATTTTCAACTCCACACTCATTGACACAGTCTCCACCTCCTGCATCAACTCCTCTGCCTCCCTCGTTGTGTTTGTCACTAAAACTATGTCGTCAGCAAATTCAGCATCTGGTATCTTTTTAGCCTTGACTCTTCTGCTCTGTGCCAGCACGACAGTAAAGCTGAGTCTGATGTTTCTCCAACGCAAGGCGCATACAATAGTCCACCACGATAAAAAAAAACGGTAGGGAGCCGATGTATGTCCCTGAAGCACTCTAGCCATTATCTCAAAGAACTCCGTCATACCGTCAGGTGTAACGACTTGGGTTCTGGTGTTGGTGTAGAGCAGTGATATCAGGTCCTGTATCTTCTTGGAGATTCCATAAGCCTGTAAGATCTTAATCAGGCAGTGACGGTCCACAGAATCAAAGACCTTCCAAAAGTCAATGAAAATCATGACAGCAAGATGACTCTTTACTGTAGTTCCTTCTAATATCCTCCGCAGCATTAAGATGTGACTAGTGTTTGATCTTCTCTCTCTGAAGCCGTTCTGGTTGTTCCTGCGCTGCTTCTCCATCTCTGCCTGGATCCTGTTGAGAATTTTCCAGTTGAGAGTCTTTGCCACAAGTAGCATCAGCAAGGGATTGGATGGACCTTGGCAGCTCTCAGATGTTCTCTAGCTGCACACACCTTTGTGTCTGCAGAGCTGACGTTTCTCTTCTTACCTTTCTCCTCGGCCCCAGGACGTCACTTGCTTCTGCCACTGCTTTGGAGAAGTAACCGAACCTCCTCAACACACTCTCTTTCTCCTCAGTCCCTCCAATCTCTTTTTTCCTTTTCAGCACAATACACAGAAAACATAGACACAAATAACTATGCATACCGTACAAAGCAGGTTCGCACTTCTACATACAAATATTTGCATGTTTAGATCCAGGAAAAGTCAAATTTAAATCCTTTCACGACAGCCACGTGGATATTATCAGAATAGCCAAGCAGGAAATGCTATTCCGATTAGGAGTAAGAATAATTAAATTATTTTAATTTATTTACTAATTCATAATAGAATATAAGGATGAATTCACGATAATGATTTTTATCGGGCAGTCAGCATGCTATAAAAATTTATAGGTAATTTATACATAAAATTAATGATTATATACATATGTATATAATTATCTTAAGAGAGCAAAGGCGAAAACGACCCATCTCCAACATGTTTGAAGTGCCGGGACACTCAAAAACTACCAAAAAATTCCAGATTAAATATACATGTGTTTGAAAACGGGCTAGTGAAAACATATTAAAAAGAATCGGATCCAATTTCTAGATTAAAACCATAATATAGACGTGGCTGTCTGGACGTTAGATGATGATGATGATGATGATGATGATGATGATGATGATGATGATGATGGATATCTGAATACGTGTACAGACGACAGAAGCAGCACTCAGCACATTTTATTGGTAACTTGTGTTTCACATTTCAGACAGAGATATTTCCACCGTTTAGGGTCTTCTCGAGCTACATTATTAAATGGGAATTTCATTCAGATTCCACACTGACATTTTAAGATTACTTAGGACTGTTTCTAGCAGCTGGAGTGGAAATTCCTTGACTCTGAGATTAGGTATCCTGATTCGAAGTCAAAGCCATTTTTACTCCTTCTTCTCTAAGCATTCAATGCGACCAAAACAATTAAGGCGGCGAGCTGGCGTGGTCGTTAGCACGCCCAGTTCTCTTTCTGAGTTCAAATTCCACCGGGGTCGACTTGAACTTCCATCCTTTCAGGGTCGATAAAATAAGTACCAGTTAAGCACAAAAATCGATGTAATGGACTTACTCTCCCCCGAATTTGTTTGCCTTGTGCTAAAATTTGAAAGCAATATGACATAAACAATTAACAAAATAGATTAATTACAAAATGTGAAACCAGCCGCGCTGTTCTTTAATACACCATAAATCAATCCGAAAGTATCGTTATTTTTCTATTGTATTGTTTGACAAGCCCATGATGGCGCAACTACATAGCTGAAACGAATCAATATATCAACAATTTACTTGCTCATTTCCGCAATTATTTCATTTTCGTCTCACGACTACTGATGTAGGACCTGTTTTCAATATAAATGGGCGGAAAGTAATTACGTATATACTTATGCAATCATGATTAAAATTAATTAGTTAATTCAAAATTTAGGCACTGGTGAAAGGCAATATATTAATTCATGACTCATTTAAGTTATGGGAAATAATTCACTGATTAAGTGCACGTAACTAAAATTATTATTATTTTTTTTTTTCCATGTTGTACAACAATTCGTTTGATTTTCCTACATAGCCCCTTTGTCTTCAATTAATCCCTGTGAGGCTAATAAATTAAATGACCTTCGAAAATCGCTTATGCGAAGCAATGTTTTCATACGCACGGAACTTACGTGTATTTTATACGCGCGGGTGTGTGTGTGTGTGTATATATATATATAT
>NC_068995.1:46695480-46696602 GCF_001194135.2 Octopus bimaculoides | reverse complement strand
TATATATATATATATATATATATATATATATATATATATATATGTATATGTGTATATATGTATATGTGTATATATATATGTATATGTGTATATGTGTATATATATATATATATTGTTTGTTTTTATGTTTAGCTATAGTAAACAATTTTACATTAATCTGAGGGGCTTAATCTACACTTAAGCAGGGAACACATTTATTCTTTAAAAAAATTTTGTTGACAGTGGGCTCAAACTTTTGGCAACTTAAGACATCTATTAAATATGTGTGTGAGTGTGTGTGTGTGTGTATGCGTGTGTAAGTGTGGATGTATGTATGTATGTATGTATGTATGTATGTATGCATGTATGTATGCACGTGTGTATATATGAATTGGCTGAAACTCATATATCTGATTTTGCCCTTAAATGTAACTATATTACAAAACAGCTGTCGTGAGATCGCTTAACTCCAAAACAGTTTCATCTAATGTACATTCTTGAAAATCAGCAGGAAAAATTAAGCGTTCAAGGACACGAAACACACTAAATTCAATGTTAAAAGACGAAGACCCTAAAATATTATAATTCCATTACCATTGCCCAAATTATGGATTAATTTTAATTATAATCACGTCACTAAAATTCGTAATTAGTACATTCTCGCTGACGTACAAACACATTTTGTACGTAATAGCACTTAGTTCAAACCAAAACAAAGAAAGGCGGTGATTGTAATACTTGAATTCGGTCACACAAATATCGATATATTGATTCTATAGTGGAATATATACATTCTAATGTTTAACATGTTTTTTTTTTTTATATTTTTTTGTAAGAGTTTGGTATCTTAGAGAGCAAGTTGTCGAAATTGCTTCGTTCTGAAAACAGATGAACCAAGGCATGTGGTTCTATATAGTCGTTGGATCGACCTAAATATCCGTCTTTCAGACAAAGATACGGCGAATGACACATTCTGGGTAAATTTAAAATACAAAACGGGTGCGTTTAGGTTGTGTTTGATCACGTATCAATTTTTATATCTTTAGTATTGTGTGCAGCGAAATAATTTGCCAAGTACAGCACTGAACAGTATTTCGACATAAGCAAAATGTAATCTCCACTAGTATATATATATATATATAT
>NC_068995.1:46694026-46694966 GCF_001194135.2 Octopus bimaculoides | reverse complement strand
ATATATATATATATATATATATACATATATACATATATATACGACGGGCTTCTTTGAGTTTCCGTCTACCAAATCCACTCACAAGGCTTTGTTCTGCAGGAAAATGTTTAAAATATACGTATCATCCCGTTTTAGTCATCTCTATTATTTTGCGCCTATGGTGTCATATGAAAGTCGTGCATCTTTATGTAATGACCACTGGTAAATAGCAGTCTATATTCATTATGATTAAATGAGATGACTAGACTAAACTGGAAAATATAATAGGCACTAACTATGGTGTCCTGACAATTTATTTATATAATTCATAGTTAGTTTTTCAAGTGGTAAAGAGCTAAAACACAAGGTATAACTTGCGATATATTTTGTTATATAAATATGTTGTCTTGTATATCAATAACTGGGATTTTAGTACTTTATGCAATTCAGATTTATCGGTTTCGAGTAGCCAGATTAATTCAACTGTTAGCTATAAATCTATTCAGGCAGATCCTAGTTATGTCCTTCAGACGATCCTAAGTAGGGGTGAAACCAGTCAAATCAGTCTTTTTTTTCCCTTCTGACCATAGAAATAATAACTGTTTTTAACACAACAAGGTCTGAAATATTGTAGGGAGGAAATTAGTATTTAACTGTTATTGTAAACTATCGACCTGGAAAGGATCGAAGGCAGAGATGACTTCGGCAAGAAGTGAAATCAGAGCGTAAGGACATACAACTTAAATTGCTTTATCCAACATGCAAAAGATTCTGCCAAACCAAAATATTAAGCATGTTTGTTTACATTTATTCGAGCGTGTTCAGTACTCGTAAAATACTATAGCCTGAACTAGAACATAGAATACACATTGTGATATTTAATTAACCAATTAACTGGTTAAGTAATTAAATATATGTGAGTGCATGTATGCGTGTATATATATATTTATATATATATATA
>NC_068995.1:46690746-46693657 GCF_001194135.2 Octopus bimaculoides | reverse complement strand
ATTTCTTATACATTTGTTTATTACTGCCAAGATGATTGTTGCTCGAAGGGTTAGTGGCAGGGGGGAAGTGGGGTTTTAAACGACTTATTAAGTACCTTAAAGTATTTGGTTTCATTATTTTAATTATTGACTGCTAATCCTACTGGAACTTGAGATGAGAAATGTTTCACTGTAAAATATATTGCCAAAATATACTCAGGGGAGCGAAGTTAAATTTGTTGCTGACATGTTGCATGGTTGAAAAATTTCGATTCTTCGATTCTTCATTCGCCAATAGAGGGTTGGGTGGGGTGTTGGTGGGGGGAATAACGCGAAACAAAATCGATTACTCATGAAATATTTGGAAAACAAATCTAGCAAAACTTACCATGAATATTTTATGGAATAAGCCACAGACCAGATGAAATTTACAACTTAACATTTACTGACCTAAACTTTTTTATGTTTTCTCCAAGGCGTGACTCTTTTGTAAGAACTTTGTTCCCTGGTCACATGGTACCGAGTTCAGTCTCGTTGCGTGACCTCGTGATCTATAGCTCTGGGCCAACGAAATCCTTGCAAATGGATTTAGTAAATGGAAACTGAAAGAAACCTCACTTGTATCTGTCTTTTCGTTTTCTTTTTGCTTTCTTTACTTAAATTTTCTGAGGTCATTCGGGAGCAAGTTGAATTCTACCAACACATGTATATTCTGTCAGTGTAAATTCTCTTCCAAGTTTTCCAAGTAATATAGTAGATTGTCTCACCATATACATATTCATGTTTGAAGTTGGAAAACTGTTAATTTATGTTAATTATATCTGAGACGTGAAAGCGCGTAGCGTAGGTTTCAATTCGTGGACTGGCTGTGCGTTGTATTCTCGAGCAAAACGCTTCATTTTACGTTGCCCCAGTCCACTCAGCTGTACATGGGTAACCCTGCAACGTACTCGACTTTTTATTTGAAGGAACTTTGGCCTGC
The DNA here is from genome assembly GCF_001194135.2 of Octopus bimaculoides. NCBI lineage: Eukaryota > Metazoa > Mollusca > Cephalopoda > Octopoda > Octopodidae > Octopus > Octopus bimaculoides. The sequence goes on along the minus strand of NC_068995.1, from coordinate 46,692,696 downwards.
TCCCGGTCGAATCCGTGGTATCTGAAACTATGGACACATATGCATTCAACATAGAGAGATACAAAGGTAAGTCCCATACACATTCATGGTTTTACCACACATATGTAAATGGCTAAGCTTAATAGTGTTTGTGCAATTCACCAGAGAGGGGGAAGAGTCCACATCACCTCAGATCAACCCAGATAAACCAGGCCCTCTGACAGCACCCTTCTCTTTGCTAAGAGAAGTGTGGAGAATAATCTACGTTACAAGTTGATGTCAGTCTCAGAACAGCTGTCAGGTATCTCTAGACACTTGTTTACTATGGCAGAGCAGTGAGGAAGAAGCCACATCTTCGACCAGCCAACATCTTGCGGAGAAAAGATTAGGTCAGTGAGATGGTGGAGAGGCCACTAGCATTTTGAGACACTGTCATATTCTCTGATGAGTCCGTATTTGCTGTATTTCCTGACAGTGGTCATGCGTAGGTCTGGAGATTCTGTAATCAAGAATTTGATGTGAAATAAGTGCATCCTACAATGAAACATGGCAGCCATTCTGTGATGGTCTGGGGCGAAATTTTTTTCTTGCTCAGGACTTCTGATTTCATTTTATTTTATTTTCATTGCATTAACACTAGCTCAACTACAAATTTAAATGCAGACAGTGTCTCTAGGTGATTAAACTCACTTGGCTAGCTTCATATGTCAGGGACGGGGAAATAGTTTCTAAGATTTCCTGTAAAATTATCTGCACTAATTTTATATTTCAACCCGCAAGATCTTCTATTGCCGTTCAAGCACGTACACCAGTGTATATCTAAAAATAGGTACACTGTCTCCTGACCTTAACTTTGGTGGAATTTGGGCAAATATTTAAAAATAGGGTTAACATTCCATTTTTGGAAATGACAGATATTTCAGCGATTAACATTGAATATAGAATATGATAAAATCAGCCGTATAGAAACGATAAAGAAAACAATAAAATAAAATGAGTAAACGCAAATAAAATAAAATCGGTGACTGTTCTTAATATCAGCGTTCTTAAATGGTTGTTTCTTGAGGGTAAGACGTAAATGAATAGATTCTGAATCTTCAGTCTGAGAGCAAGAAATCAAACAAGAACAAAAAATTGAAAATAAAATAGAATAAAATGAAATAAATAAATAAATAAATAAATAAAAGAATACAACAATAAGACCAAGAATAATAACAGCAAAAAAAATGGGAACCGAAACGTGGAAGGTAACGGCGATGACCACATTCATCATGGTGGTGGTGGTGAGGAGGTGGTGGTGGTGGTGGTGGTGGTGGTGGAAGTGGTGGAGGAAGAGAGGAGGTTGAAGAGGAGGGGAGTGGAGGGAGTTGGAATGGGAGCAGAAAGAAAATATTAATTTCTTTCTTGGACAAATTTCATCGAGTGTGAATGTTTGCTAGACTCAGTAACGTGAACCAAGACCATTCTAAACGAGCATTTTTTTTTTCACTGTGATAATGTTCATTCATACATATTTTCGTCCACGAAACTGCTAATACTGAAAGCTCTCAGTGATAGCAATATAAGTAACTAGCTTTGAACGAAGAAATTCATTATACTGCGCTTATAATATATTCACGTCTGTGAAAATTTAAAAATCATATGCGTTTGTCTATACGTGTGTGTGCATACCTAAGTTACAAACAAGGAAGAAATAAACACCGTATAAGTTTGTTTATATATGCGTGTGTGTATATGTTTGCATACAAGCACGCCCACATGTCCATACACACACACACGCGCGCACACACACACACATGCACACACACACACGCACATATATGACTATTTTATATATATATATATATATATTCTTGTATATATATATATGTATATATATACATATATGTATGTATATAGTCATATATGTGTGTGTATGTGTATATATATATATATGTATATATATATATATATATATATATATATATATAT
>NC_068995.1:46687402-46690567 GCF_001194135.2 Octopus bimaculoides | reverse complement strand
CTATATATATATATGCATATGTGTATATATATACATACGTACATACATGCATAATACATACATGCATACATACATACATACATACATACATACCCTTGCTATTAGTAAGTTGTAATTATTCATAATTCGCTGACTGTATAAGGTTACAATCGTTCTTTTCTAAATGATACGTGGCTATGCATAGAAACGGTGTCGAATGAAGAGGACAACAAATGAAGGGAAGAAACGTTTAGACACTCTCCGGTCTGGTTCGTGATGTCTGCGAATTAATTAACCGATATATCGTTATGTATGTATGTATGTATGTATGTATGTATGTATGTATGTATGTATGTATGTATGTATGAATGAATCAATGAATGTATGTATGTACGTATGTACGTGTGTATGAATGAAAGTTTGTACGTATGCATGCATGTCTATGTATGTATGAATGAATGAATGTATGTATTTACGTGTGTATGAATGAAATTATGTTTGTACGTATGTATGCATGTTTATGTATGTATGTATGTATGAATGAATGAATGTATGTATGCTTATAAATATTTACAAATGGTGTATAGGCATATGGATATATGCATACATACGCTTATATATATGACTGTGTGTGTGTACACATACATAACTAAATAAAACGATAGATAGGTAAAAAGAGAGACAGACAGACAGACAGACAGACAGATAGACAGACAGATAGACAGACAGATAGAGAGATAGTGAGAGAGAGAGAGAGAGAGAGAGAGTGATAAATAGATAGATAGGTAGATAGATAGATAGATAGATAGATAGATAGATAGATAGATAGATAGATAGATAGATAGATAGATAGATAGATAGATAAAGTATACGACAATAATTGCCGTAACGATTTGTGATATTGGATTAGAACTTATGGTGAAATTGTTTACACACACATATGCACTCATATGCACTCATATGCACTCATATGCACTCATATGCACTCATATGCACACACGCACATGCACATAAATGTATATGCATAGTATTTTATGTTATAACATAAATATATTATTGGATTGTCAAATGTATCTCTCTATTTAAGTTATTGCTTGTAATGTATGTATGTATGTATGTATGTATGTATGTATGTATGTATGTATGGATGTATGGATGGATGGATGGATGGATCGATGGATGGATAATGATTTACCTTAGGCATTACGAAAGTAATAACAATGTGTTAGCGCTCAAATACAGGCTTTAGAGTACATCTTGTGTGAGTACAAAGAATAATATCAATAAATGAATGACAAGAGAAATCAATTTCCTTAGCTTGAAGCTGACGCTGCTATAAGCTTGCAACCAAAGCTGAGTATTTCTGTAAAAGCTTACAGCGGAAACATCTACAAGCCAATGTATGTGATTGAATAACTCCCGTTCTTTTGCCAATCATTAAATGATTATAAACCTGACAGAATCTCGCGTCGAAGATGACGTATGAGGGGTCAGCTTTTACTAAATGACCTGCAGAAAGGATATGTTTATTGTGATGTAGTACACGTGCAGTACATCAGCGCACTCCCTCTGTCAAATCTACATTACCTGTATAGGTGCAGACATGTGCCACATGTCAGATGTGAAAATGAGCAGAGAGAAACGTGGAATTAAGTGAAGGTCTCAAGAACAAAACGCACCTCACGTTCTGAGAATCAAATCTGCAATCTTGCGATCGTGCATACAATAACCTATATACACATTTACAACTATGTAAAACTATGTATACACACACACACACACACACACACACACACACACACACACACTTATATATATATGTATATATATACATGCGTACACCTTTATACACATAATTGTATGTACCTGTATGTTGTGCTTATATTGCGGAATTTAATCATTTGCGAAAATGTATGTTATATTGGCTCTCGTTGCACTTTTGGGGCCTAATTGGAGAGTAATCGTAAATGTTTCGTAACTTCCTAAATGAGTGAAGTGAATCTTCAAAAATGTACCTGTTTTAATTTAAACAGGCTACATTTTAGACCTGCCACTTGCTAAACAAGTCGAATCTCAGTATACATACACATGAATAAATATATACAATCTTAAATATATAAACGTGTATTTGTGTGTGCGCGCATGTGTGTGGGTGTGTGTGTAAGGATGGAAATATATATGTACTTACGTATGTATGTATATGTACATTTAAGTATATCTCTCTATATATCTATGTCTATCTATCTTCCTATATTCTTTTATTCTTTTATTTGTTTCAGTCATTTGACTGCGGCCATGCTGGAGCACCGGCTTTAATCGAACAAATGCACCCCAGGACTTATTGTTTGTAAGACTAATACCTATTCTATCGTCTCTGCCGAAGCGCTAAGCTACGACGAGGCCGTAAACACACCAACATCAATTGTCAAGCGATGGTAGGAGAACAAACACAGACACACAAACACTCATATATATATATATATATATATATATATATATATATATATATACGACATGCTTCTTTCAGTTTCATAAGGCTTTTGTCGGCGCGAAACTATAGTAGAAGACACTTGCACAAGGTGCTATGAAGTGGGACTGAACCCGGAACCATGTGGTTGGTAAGCAAGCTACTTACCAAAGTCATTCCTGCGCCTATGTACGTATGTATATAAGTATATATATATATAAATATATATATGTACATCATATGCATACATACATGTTTATACATATTCATGTATATGTGCACACGCGCACATACACACACACACATTAACATATATTTTGCATATTCATATATTTGTGTATGTATGGGGTTACAATTGCAGTCTGAGTGAGTGAGTGAGTGAGTGACAGACTGACTGACTGACTGACTGAGTGATTGAGTACAAGCGGGTATAAGAAGGGAGTGTTATGACACATTCCAATATTAACCTTCGCCAAGTAACAGGTAAATTCAAGGTGGAACAAAAAGAGTAGTGTTATTGAAATTAATCAGGCAGAGTTGTCGATTACTCACTTTAGGTGTGTAGACATGATATCTGATAGGTTAAAGAGGACAGCACATTCAAGGAGCGAGGGGGGGGGGTTACTAAAGCACCGAGTAAGATAGATCCGAATAAAATCTCACTATCTTCCGATAATCTATCGACCTATGTAATTATGTTGTCTGCACATCTGTCTCGT
>NC_068995.1:46681497-46686871 GCF_001194135.2 Octopus bimaculoides | reverse complement strand
TATATATGTAAATATATATTTATATATATTTACATATATATGAGAAGGGATGCCCACTAAGTTGACATCTATTACGCTAGAGATAGACCATCTACGGTCAAACCACAAAAATAAAGAATTGATCGTAGACCAGGTTTCGCGCATTAATGGATTAATGTAATTTTTTACTTACATAACTCATCCGAGACTCATCAGTACGACCGTTCAATTCAATATAATTTGAAGAACAATACACAAATAATTGTCCACATAAAATTAGATATGTGTACAGTTCTACCGATTACATTGGAATGATTTTCAAAAGTCCCAGCTCTGGGGCGCTAAATACTGGAAACAATTCTGTAGAAGATAATTCACTGCAATAAACGTCGCTGGTTAGAGAACATAACAATTAAAATTTAAATGATAATGTGATAAATTGGATATTAATTTAATTAACACCAATTTAAACCCAGTGGACAATTCGTGTATTGTTCTGCAAATTATATTGAATTGAACGGTCGAAATGATGAGCCTCGGATTGGTTATGTAAGTAAAAAATCACATTAATCTATTAATGTGCGAAACCTGGTTAAATATATACTGGGAATTGAACACAGGCTGCCTATATATCTATATACTTTTATATAAACGCTTTCGTTTATAAAGATGTACGAGAACGTCTGTCTGACTGATGGTTTACGCGTGTATAAATAGGTTAAACGGTTTTGCTTGCAGTCGAAGAACGCCAAATTACATTCTCAATCTTTATATTTTTATACTAAGACTTATGTACTATGAGTATTGTGATATCGTACTCTGTTCCTGAATGAAATAGTCGATGTTTCATGGGACAGTGAGCTAGCTCTATAGGTTTTTCAGCCGCTTCCTCTGTGACTCCAGAGCTGCCAGATGCCACCCACCGATGTAGGCGACAAAACGTGCGCTCACACAATAGCACGAGTTTTGTTCAATCAGGTTTTGCGACCCTGGGACAAATGTTTCTACCATCCGCAATGCTCATTTTTGCTGCACCACTCGTCCTTTCTCTTAAGCAAGATATTATAGCTTGCTTTCTCACGGACAAATTTCTGCCAGCATCTTTCATTTCCCTCACAATTAGATATTTAGTCTATATCATCTCGTATGCCAGCTAACTATTTTCCAGACCATTCCAAGCAAAATTGCCATTGCATATATTACAACAAGTACATTCTTTTTTCAAACAGGAATTTGCAATCACACGTGCCATTGTCTAAATCTTCACCAAATATCCTTGATATTCAATGATGTCATTACAAATTCCGCCTACACTTGCAAAAAACAAGTAACAAAATGGCGAATGTCATTTGACCTGGAAAATAAGTAATTTTTTCTCTCACACACCTCACGTATTCTCCATTTACTGCAGTAGAATAACAACTGTTCGAAAAAAAATCGTTTGGTAAATATTTACAAGTTTCTAATTCTCACGAATTATGCGATTCATCTAGTTTGTCTTCCATTGTAAGAAAAAAATCATGCCTAGTCATGTCTCCTTTTAAAATTCATATTTGTATTTACCTCTTGTTTTGAAACACACTCACACAAGGACACTCACACATACACGAACACAAAGCGGGACATACATGCACATATAATGTGAAGGTGCATATCTATTTGTATATGTATGTATATACATTATATATATATATATATATATATTTATGACTTGTTTTACACTGATTAAGAGTGGCTGTATTGAGACAACATTAGACATGACGACAATGTAGTCTTGTGCTTTACGCATATACTTTCGCTGTTTCATCATATCAATAACGCATCAAAATTTGAAGATGCAAGATAAATGTGAAGGAAAGTTCTATAATGTAGTCTTCGTTAATCAATATAGTAGCCTTAATCATGAAATATTCAATTACTTGTGATGCGACCGTTCGCTGGGGACGTTCGTAATAATGAAGTTCGTGTAAGAAACCTACGAAAATCGGGTGTACTCTACTATTAAGATGACAAGGAAATAAACAGTTATCAAAACTCTGGTTATTTTTCAATTTGTGGAGATAGATCATATATCTCTGCATCGCAAGCAAGTAGAGCTCAACTGCTTGAAGTATAATGATACAGAGGTGATGTGAATATTCCAAAAATTACTGAGCAGAGCTCAATGCAGATTTATTGTTTACCAGTGTAAAAGAGAGCGTGAGAGAGAGTGTGGGAGAGAGAAATTATAAATGGTCATTTAAATCTATATTTATATTTTATAGTGTTTTTTCGTTATGTATACACACATGACTATATATATCTATGTGTGTTTGTGTGTGCTTGTGTGTGTGTGTTTTCCATAAATACAAGAGTAAAATGTTAAGAAAAAGAGGAAAGAGAGCTGGACGTGAAGGAATAAACAATGTAAAAATTATAGAAAGAACAAAGAGGCTAAAAAGACTGTGAGAAAAAGTAAGAATGTTGCTGGAAAAAACTTTGAAAGGACGAAGAACAATATTTTCAATAATCACAAATATACGTAATATGTGAAAAATATTAAAATTGATATTTAAAGAAAGATTTGGATTACACTAAATTGTAACATGTAATTTAGATTCTACTGTCATAGGATCGCGGTTTCGATTTAAAGATCGGGCGTTGTGAGTGTTTATTGAGCTAAAACACCTAAAGCTACACGAGGCTCCTGCAGGGGGTGGTGGCGAACCCTGCTGTACTCTTTCACCACAACTTTCTCTCACTCTTACTTCCTGTTTTTGTTGTGCCTGTAATTCAAAGGGTCAGCCTTGTCACACTGTGTCACGCTGAATATCCCCGAGAACTACGTTAAGGGTACACGTGTCTGTGGAGTGCTCAGCCACTTGCACGTTAATTTCACGAGCAGGCTGTTCCGTTGATCGGATCAACTGGAACCCTCGACGTCGTAAGCTACGGAGTGCCAACAAATTCTATGGTAAATTGTTAATGGTTTCTAACTTTAGTAGACGGTCACAAATTGTGGGTGTAGAGATTCAGTTAAATTCTGGGGAACATAGTATTTATTTAGTAATTGTTTTGCTTTGGTCTAAATCCACAAATCATTATGGAAAGAGCTGCTCGAAGTCTCTAAATTGTATATGGTTGTGCGTTACAACACACAAATACTGCAATATTTACCAAGAGAGAAAACTTCCATATGGTTATATGGTGCATACAAAACAACATTCACTTCTAAGTGGTGAATATTATACCGTTTGGTATTAATACAATATCAGTCGCTCTATTTATTTGTTAATTGTTAAAGAACTAGTGTTAAGAATTTCCCAAAAGGGTTGAACAGCAGAAGGGCTCCAGAGAAATAATGCCCTTCTGGTGAATGCTCTGGCACTTACTGCTTACACTTTAAAGGGGCTACGACACATTCATGTCATGACGACTGGTTGTCCTTCTGCTGACACCTTTTAACAAGTTGGATATCAGGGGCTTATGCATTTAAACTCATTGGAGACTTCATCTTGTCAAAATTCCTCCTTGTTGATTGAGCTTTCAAACTTATACTTAAAGAAGTAACGTTAGTTGCAAGGATAGTGGTGAAACGTTAACGCTACTTAAAGGACTCGCTCGAAGTTGCTTCCCTTAGCGTTGGAATACAAAAATATTGCTTTCAAACAATGTAGAGGTCCATTTGGTTCGTCCTCGACCAGATCCAAGTGGAACACTTTTCAATTGTCTCTATTTGAGAAGAAATAGGGGAAAGAGAGCTGGACGTGAAGGAATAAACACTATAAAAATTATAGAGAGAACAAAGAGGCTAAAAAGACTGAGAAAACGTAAGAAGGTGGCCTGAAAAAAATTTGAAAAGACGAAGAACAATATTTTCAATAATGATATAAGTCCGTTAGGACTTGTGTCATGTTTTTCACTGAGAGTTGTTTCATTAAATCGTAAGTAGATTTGCCTACAAAACGTCTAGCTTCAACCTCTTTGGTGCGAACCTTGACCCAGAATAAATATATTACAGTATAGACAAAGACATCAAAAGTAATAATTATTTTTAGCATAGGTGCAGTAGTACGCATTTTCGCAGAGAGTCTGCGTCGTTTTAATTCATAAAATTCTATGTATTTTAACATATACTTATTTTAATGACAATAGATGCATGGAAGAAAATACCAATCTCTGCATAATTGAAAACTCGCCACATAAGCAGGCGTAAACCGGTATCACAATTCATTAAGTCTGTTATTTTAGTGTTTCTTCTAGCCCCTACCTTTGCTTTCAATGTGGCTTATAACTTTGGCACAAATTAGAAATTGCTTAGAGGATTACATAATGACGAAAAATACTCTTGCAGTACTGTTTTGACCTCGTCTACAGAATTCATAATTCTTCCGTCCAAATGATTTTGAAGACTGTGGAATAGATGTTAATCAGATAGAGCAATGTCCGGTGAATATGGTGAGTGGGGCATTGTTTCTCATTCAAACTGCTCCAGTTTGAGTGGGGCATTGTTTCTCATTCAAACTGCTCCAGCCTTTGGAGTGTCATCCTCGCTGTATGTGGCTGAGTATTATCCTGATGGAAAAACACCATTCGCTTTGAAACCAAAGATGGTCGTTTTTCTTCTAGCGCTGATTTAAGCCGCTGAAGCTTCTCGCAGTAGATATCCCTTGTTATCGTTTGGTTTGGCTTAAGAAGTTCAAAGTGGACTAAACTTTTCCTATCCCACCAAAGACACAAGAACACCTTATGTGAGGTGAAGAACTTTTTAAGCCAGGGGTGCCGGTGTTTCTCATTTCCACACCCACTGTTTCAGCGCTTGACATTTTTATAGAGAACCCATTTCTCATCACCAATCACTATTCGGTCGGAAAAAAAAAAGATTCATCCGTGAGACGTGACAGCAAAGAAGTGCGCGCATTCACTCTCTGCGCGCGACTAGACTCGGAATGTTTGTGAGGAACCCATTGACCCAATTTGCTGACTCTTCCGTTGGCACGCAGGTGTCCATGAACGGTTGAATCCAAATCGAAGCTTCTCTGATAGATTCTCAAAATTTACGATGGGATTTTGTTCAGTAACTGCCGTTTTTCTTTATTTTAATAACATATTTGTAGGAGATGTTTCATCGTTTTATAATATATCTGCCCAGAACTAATAATTATTTTAACTCTTTTCATGGTTTTTTTTCCCACGAGAGGGCGTATTTATAATTGTTAGAGGTGGAGTAGAACTAAAAGATGACGCTGACATGACTATGTTAGGATCGAATTCTATAATTTAATAATGTCAATGTGTTTGTCTATCAATACCGTCAAATATTAATAGCAATTCGAGTTTTTTAATACATATATGTGTGTGTGTGTACAATTTAGATTTCGTATATATATATATATATATATATATATATATATAT
>NC_068995.1:46669134-46681148 GCF_001194135.2 Octopus bimaculoides | reverse complement strand
ATGTGTGTGTGTGTGTGTGTGTGTATATATATATATATAGATAGATAGATAGATACATAGATAGATAGATAGATAGATAGATAGAGATATGGATGCATATATGCGTATACAATGAATGTATGACGTGTGTAGTGTGCTTGTGTATATGTATACACACACATTCACACACACACACACACGCACGCACACACACACACACACACACACACACACTAACACACACATACATATGTAGGTGTTTTGTGCACTGAGGACGAATTAGTACCAATTCTGCATTGATTGTACAAGTCTAATGTGGTTTGTGGTTGTTCCACTTGACCTCATTGCCATCAATAATATTCCTGTTGTTGCTCTTGTTTACGATTAGCGACACCGCCATCGTCACCGTCGTTGTTTCTTATATATATATATATATATATTGTCATTATTTATGAGACACATTATACAAACTGTTTAAGGATAGTGGACAAAAAAAAAAAGAAAAACAGCAACCGCTTCTTTGTTTAGTTGTTGAGTGCAACAAACATTGAATAGACAGGAGCTAAGTCAAAGTAAAAAGATAAACACGTAAATAGAATTGAGAACAAATGTGTTATGTCAATATTAGTTTTTATTTTCAATATAAAAAAAATATTGCCGATTGTATTGTTGTTATTACATTTCTTGTTGTTATTTTAATTCGTGTTTCTATTCTACTGCCTCTTCTACATGTCGTTTTCCTTTTCTTTTTGCTCTTTTCCGTTCCTTTTCTTCCTCTTCCCTTTCTTCCTCTCCGCCTCGTTTTTCCAATTCTTCTTCTTCTTCTTCTTCTTCTTCTTCTTCTTCTTCTTCTTCTTCTTCTTCTTCTTCTTCTAAATTATTATTATTATTATTATTATTATTATTATTATTATTATTATTATTATTATTGTTGTTGTTGTTGTTCTTGTTCTTGTTCTTGTTGTTCTTCCTCTTCTCAACTCTCTATAGGTGTATACTGGGGTTCGGTGCAGTTCTAGAAGTAGATTCGTCTATATTCTCAGCCGAAGAGGCGTGATGTCTACGCTTCTTGTTTTCCCTGTTTCTTATAAACGAACGGTTAGTTATAAAGAAAAAGAAAAAAAAAATGTCCTGAGTCGACTCCGAAAAAGCCAAGAAAAGAATATTGTCGGCATATTTTGACTTGGGTGTAGCTCCTTTTTTCGTTTCATCAATTAAAAAAAATATTGAGGTCCAGCCTTAGTAGTATGCACAGGCCAGCCGGATAATATAGTCCCTATTTTAGGCTTTTTATATCTTGAGCCAAATCACATCCTTTCCAAATTTGAGCGCTTTATTCGCCCCTCTCACTTCAGCCTTTGTGAAACTTGTGTACGCCCTTAGAAGCATCACATGTCTACCAGAATGATTTATGATGACTCTATTGCTGAAATGTACTTAGAATGTCGCGGGAAAGAGTCGCAAGACAGAATTTTCTTGCTGAGCGAAGCACAAGGAAACTGAAGGGAAGACCAAGAACGAGACGGTTGGATAATATCCATGGTTTCAGTTGGTCACGCTTGGGAATCCAGTCGGAAAAGGGAATTATTGTTGCTTGTGGTACGATCCTACGTTGGAGGTGCCTGGGGAGTCTACCCACCACGATTTCCCAGGAATAGTGGGCGGAAATTATGGATGGATGGATGGATGGATGGATGGAAAGAATAATAATTTAATCACAAGACCGCGCCATGATGACGACGGATATTTGAGTCACAAAAAATACAAGATGGAAGAAAATAGCGAGAGAGAACAAGGATGAAGTGGGGGAGATGTATGAGGAGGAGTGTATGGAAAAAGTAAAGAAAGGGGAAAGGGAATAGATAGAGGAGAAATGAAGAGAAAAGGAAGGAGGAAAGACAGGGATGGAAAAAAAGAAAGTGGGATGGAATGGATGGAGGGAGGAGCAACAAGGGGTAAAGGAAAAGGATGAGCAAAAAGAGAAGAAGAAGAAGAAGAAGAAGAAGAAGAGGATTTGGAGGGGAGGAGGAGGAGGAGGAGGAGGAAGAAGAAGAAGAAGAAGAAGAAGAAGAAGAAGAAGAAGAAGAAGAAGAAGTGTTGCTTCACTTTGATGGGTCAACATTTTAATGTATGTATTTTGTCTGGTCCAAAAAGATTTGCTTTTATCTTTTTAAGCGTGTGTGTGTGTGAGTCTCCGTGTCTGTGTATGTGTGTGTGGTGTGGGATCGTATGTATGTAAGTGTGTTTGTATGTCAGTATGTATGCATTAATCTTATGTGTGTGTGCGTAGATAGATAAGCAGGAAGTCAGACAGACAGACAGACAGACAAACAAACATACAGATAGCTGGATTCATAGATCGATCGATCGATCGGTAGATAGATAGATAGATAGATAGATAGATAGATAGATAGATAGATAGATAGATAGATATTGTTTCTCACTTAGGCACAAGACGAACAAATTTCAAGGAACGGATGTTAGTCGCGTCTCATGATACAGGTATTTGATTGGTAGTTTATTTATCGATCCCGGAACCGTTGAAAGACGTAACTGAGTTGAGCATGGTTTGAACTCAGAACCTAGACAACCAGAAGAAACTGCACAAAGCACTTTTCCAATGCTTTTCCCAAACTTTCAGTTTCTGGCAAGCAAATGCAACCAAAAGGCTTTGGTCGGCTCAAGGATTTAGTAGAAGACATTTGCCCAAGGTGCTACGCAGTGGGACTGAACCGGGAACCATGTGATCGGGAAGCAAGCTTCATACCACACTGCTACGCCTCCACCTATATTGATGAAAATTGTTCAAGTGCCATCTACTGATAATATTGTAAGTAAGGACGCTTATCAATTGCGAATTCACTTCCACACAGTTAATACGCACGCAAGGACTGCAGAAAAATTAAGCATCTTAATTCCTTAATTAGATACTTATCGATAGGCAATGTTGTATAATAATGGAAGTTAAGCGTGACTCTTACCAAAGTGAATTAAATCAATTGGAAATATTCTTAATTACCGAAATTATACACTATTTATTAAATACGTGATTAAGAACAATCGGCCGTATGTTTAGATTATGCTTGCTTGTGAAACGAACGAACGTTAATAATTGATTCGCGAATATATAGGACATACAAAATCTATTCGCAAACGAGACTACATAAAAGGTATGTAGCTTAATTTTAAAAGTGTGAATTGAAAACCATTTCCCAAAAGAGATTACAATTCACACTTACTCTGCATGGAGGTTTATACGTACAATGCAATGCCTGTTGATAACTTTTTGATCGTGTGAGCGAAAGAAGTGTAACCAAAATGTTTGGCGGAGGGTCACCAATAATTTTTTTACCAAATTACTAACACACCAACACACACACACACAGTGATTTATATAGACAGGCAGACAGACAGACAGATAGATAGATAGATAGATAGATAGATAGATAGATAGATAGATAGATAGATAGATAGATAGATAGATACATAATTTTAGAGAAAATTCAGCTTAGAATAAACGAAGAAATTCAAATAATATATATTGAACAATTTTCTTCATGTACGGGAAGTGAAAGGTGTAGGTATGCATGTATATATATATATATATGTATATATGCATGCATGTATGCATGTATATATGTATATATGTATGTATGCATGTATGTATGTATGTATGTATGTATGTATCCTTATGTATGTATGTATGTATGTACGTATTTATGTATGTATTTGTATATAAGTGTGTTTGTGTGACTCTATGTGTGTTTATATATATTTACATGCGTGTGTATGTGTGGGTGTTTACATATGTATATATATATATACATACATACATAGATGTTTTACATATGTACATCTAAGCATATACATATATGTATGCTATGCATATGTACATACATACATATATGCGGTGTATATCTGTTTGTGCGTGTGTATGTTTGTGGTGTGTGTGTGTGTGTGTGTGTGTGTGTGTGTGTGTGTGTGTGTGTGAGTATAACACTCCTTCAAGTATTCTTTAACCTTTATACACTTAATGTTATACGTCATCTTTATGTTTTTTTCGTTCTCTTTCCTTTCTTTTTTCTTTTCTTTTGAACCGAATCTTACTTGTCACACGCTTCCTTCACTTTCTCACTTGCCAGCACCGATCGCTTTCAAGATAGGTTGCTGCCATTGTTATTGTGGTTGTTGTCGATGTTGCTGTTGTTGTTGTCGTTGCTGCTGCCCCTACTTTTCTATTGTTATTGCTGTCGTTCTTGTTGATCTTCTTGATGTCTGCTTGTTATGGTCGTTGTTGTTATTGTTTTTTATATGTTCATTCATTTTTGTTTTCCTATTTTGCAACTTAAGTGCAGTACGCGGCCGATAGTATTTTTTTCCCTTAATTATCGTATGTATATATATGCATGTATACACACACACACACACACACACACACACACACACACACACACACACATATATATATATATATATATATATATATATATATATATATATATATATATACATACATACATGGTGGTGTATTTTACATGTGTGTGCATATATATATGTATGAAGCACCATATGTGTAATGTATATATTTAACTTTGTTTCTATGTATCCGTTTGCGTTACTGAAGGCATAAATATGCGTGGGTGCCCGTACGTGTGTGTGTGTGTTAGTGTGAGAGGTGGGGACTGGTTTTTTGTGTGAATGTACTCACTTGCATGCAAGTGAGTATAAATTCCACTGTCTTTATTAATTAATTGAACAAACCAAAAGTCGAGCAGGTACCTCACAAAGCATTAAAACTAATAATAATAATAATAATAATAATAATAATAATAATAATAATAATAATAATAATAATAATAATAATAATAATAATAATAATAATAATAATAAAATGCGTTTAATATTAGCGTCTTTGTATTAGCGTCTAATATCAGGCCAGCAATTGTGAAGTTAGATGTAAGTTTACTATATCGATCCAAGTATTTGACTGGTACTTTATTTAATCGACACCCCGAAAG
The DNA here is from genome assembly GCF_001194135.2 of Octopus bimaculoides. NCBI lineage: Eukaryota > Metazoa > Mollusca > Cephalopoda > Octopoda > Octopodidae > Octopus > Octopus bimaculoides. The sequence continues at coordinate 46,676,151 of NC_068995.1, read as the reverse complement.
GCTGAAAAGCAAAGTTGACCTAGGTGGTATTTGAATTTAAAATGTAAAACAAGGAAAAAAGGGACACTAAGCATTTTATCCGTAGTGTTAAGAATGCATCTAAATAAAAGCTGCATCACCGTGATCATTATCATCATCATCATCATCATCATCATCATCATCATCATCATCATCACCATCATCATCATCAACGTCGTCAACATCATCATCACCGTTATTGTAATTATTACTACCGAAGACGTCGAACAGTATCCAATATTGTGGATGTTGTAGATTGAAAATATTGTGTGTACCGTGGGGTTGTTTTGTCTGTCAAGTCACAACAAGGAACTCAGACAGACAGCACTTTATGAAGTATATGTGCAGTTCCAAGTAAAGGAAATGTCCAGATGTTTCTTCTGAACCCAATGCTCCGACGATAATCTTTATTATTATTATTATTATTCAGTAGTTTTATTTTTATAACGTGCTTTCACTTCACTACCGAGCGCAGCTCTGTGCGCCTTGGGTATGTGCTGTGGTTTGCTGTGGTGCTCTTATGTTTACTGTATTGAAAGTGTTTTGCGTAGAATGTGTGCAGTACCCAGTAGTGCAATTTTCTGTATGTTATATATATTTGTAAGTCCTGGTGTTTTTGTTATGTATTTGTCTGAATATTTTTTTATTATACCTAAGGCACCTACTATGATAGGAATTGTTTCTGTTTTTAGATTCCACATTCGAGTTATCTCTATTTCCAGGTCTTTGTATTTTGAAAGTTTTGTATTATTATTATTATTATTATTGTTGTTGTTGTTGTTGTTGTTGTTGCTGTTGTTGAATTTTGCTTTGTATTTGTACAAGTTGACTCCAAGTCTCATCCAGAGATCTCAAGAGACATCAAGTTAGAAGTTCATGTTGCTGTTATACCTAACATGTCATATATTTGGTTTTGCACATAGTATTGTTCTAGAGAAGAAAACATAATAATATTATGAGTTTGTTTTAACGAAACACCTATGAATCCAGAGGTGAATTATCCAAACCTCAAAGAATTCCTCTCAACACATGCTCCCCCACCACTTCTGCTCATGATCAAAGATACACTTATCATCAGCCACTAAGGGACATGCTCAACTGTTTAACGTCAAACAACTCACAAGCAAATCTGTGGCATTGAGTAGAATATTTGCTGCAGCCCCTCTATTACAATGAGACAAAACAATGTACATGATAACACTTCCAATCAGTTAAGATCAGACGCCATGAAAGCCACTGCCTTGTACTGCATCAAGGTATATCATTATTATTATTATTATTATTATTATTATTAGAGAGCGAGCTGGCACAACTAAAAAAATGCCTATCGGCATTCTCCCCGTCTTTACGTTCTGAGTTTAATGTCTGTTATAGTCGCGTTTGCGTTTCCTCCTTTACGGGTCGATAGAATAAATAGCAGTCAACTATAAGGGTTGAGGTAAACCCCTTTTCCTCTCCCTTCAAAATCTGCTAACGTTGTGCCAAAATTTGAAACAACTATTATTAATATTAATAATGATTTCAAATTCTGGCACATCAGCAATTTTAAAGATTTAAGTTTATTATATCGTGTTCAGTTGGCACTTATACCATCGACTCCAGCTCGCTACCTTTATTATTTTTTCCTAAGAAAGGCACAAGGCCAACAACTTTGAGAGGGTGGTGTTTAGTCAATACTACTGAACCAACTACAATCCAGATAAAAGTTAGGCATTGGTGGGATTTGTTCTCTGAATGTATAACGCCGGAACAAATACCACATGGTATTTTCCCTCGTGGTGTAACGACGCTACCAGCTCTCTTTTTTCAAATACTTTTCTTCTTTGCCCTCTTGTTGTTATGGTTGTCCTTATAGATGCTTTTATAACTAATCGTCTATAAAAAGAAACAGATCTAATTTTGGCTCATATAAATCGTGTTCTCTGCTTAGATTACCTTTCAGAGTACATATCTTAGACTGTGATGCTGCTCTGGCCTTGCCATTGTTGCTGATATTTTTGTTAGTGTCAGTCATAACTGAAGTCGACCTATAATCTTTGACCCTCAACTAACGATCGCCATCCCTTGTCTTTCGATGTGTAAGTTTAAAAAATGAATTTGGATTTTCCGTATTGAGAAAGTGGTTTGTGAATTGGAGAAATTTGATTGTTGTTTCTTGCTTGCAGAGCGACCATGTAGATGTTCTCACGATAGCCTATGAAGAAGCTGCTTCGCCCGCTAGCAAACAATGCTTGACACTCGAGTATACGAGTTGTTGTTGTTGTTGTTGTTGTTGTTGTTGTTTTAGTTGCTTTTCTTTTTCTCAATGTTTTGGGCTATTTTCTGTCTGTAGGCAGACTTGTTTTCAAAAATCTCTTACAAATATTCAGTGTTATTCAGAGCAGTGTGGCTTCAATTATACTCACTGGGACATGCATATTGATTGTAAGCCTCAATGGTTTGTTCATAGGCCATTCATTGTGTGAGATATTTTGACCAACATCACGTTCCTTTTCGTAAGCATTGTTTATAAAACAAGAGTGATTTCGAAACCATTGAGATGAATTTCTATTTTCCCATGATGTAACATTCAGTACGAAATAAAAAATGTCCTGACTTAATCACATCCTGTATCATGAGAAACTGTGGCATTTTTTGTAAATTACTTTCGTTACTACGAATACAGCCTTTTTCAGGTAGGCAAAGATTTTAAATTTTACTCATTTTCATACTACGAATATTTGCATAACTTCCTGAAAATTTAGATAATTTTTGAATGCTTGGAGTATTTATCGATATTATCCATTTCGGCCGTCTTCACGTTCTGAGTTCGAGTTCCGCCGAGGTCGACTTTGCTTTTCATCATTTCGGGGTTGATGAAATAAGTGCCAGTTGAGAATTAGTGTCGATGCAATCAAATTAACTCCACCCATCTAACTGGTAGCCTTGTGCTAAAAGTTGAAATTATTCTTGTTGTAGTTCTTGTTATTGTTGTTGTTGCTTAAAATTTTGGCGCAAAGCCAACAATTTTATTGGGGCGGGGGGATAAGCCAATTGTATCAATATTTTATTAATCCTGGGATGATGAAAAGTGAAATTATCCTTGGTGGCATTTGAAATGTTAGCATAAAAATATCTTTGGAAATGCTGCTAAGTAATTTGTGCATCGTGCAAACTATTCCTTTAGTTCATTACCTTAAAGATGATGATGATGATGATGATAATAATAATAATAATAATAATAATCTTTTCTACTATAGGCGCAAGTCCTGAAATTTGGAGGAAGGGGTTACGTCGATGTCATCGACACCAGTGCGTTACTGGTATTTATTTATCGAACGTGAAAGATGAAAGGCAATGTCGACCTCAGTGGAATTTGAACTCAGAAAACAGCGACGGACGAGATGCGGCTCAACATTTCGTCCAGCGTGCTAACGATTCTCCCAGCTCGCTGCCTTAATTATAACAACAATAATAATAATAATAATAATAATAATAATAATAATAATAATAATAATAATAATAATAATAATAATAATGATAATGATAATAATAATAATAATAATAATAATAATAATAATAATAATAATAATAATAATAATAATAATAATCGGACCACCAGTTGCGATCCTAGCTGGTCCCAAATGCAAATCTTTTAAGCTCCTTAGAAAAGAAGAAAAAACTTCCTAAACATCTTAATCCGCCGAAGCATTTCAATATCCACCTTCTTGCTTTCTTTCTTTTTCTCTCTTATCCCTTAACCTTTACATGTCATAAGTTCAGTATCTAAAGAATATCTTTAGGGCTTTCCTGCGACCTTGAACAATATGCGCTTCTTCCTTCTCTCGCATTCAAATTGACCTTGGCAGCATTCGATTTGGGTCACGTCCTGGACCATCATGAACGTTAGCATGCATAATTCTGAGCTAAAGCAACCGGATTCCGCCAGCTCCTTAACGTTGTTAGTTTGTCATCTGATGAACGGAGACATAAAACGTTACATTATATTATCCAAGACTGCAGATGCAGTCAATAGCAAGTGATTATTCTATAATGTGAACCTTGTACATTAATTAACAAATTCAATTGATACTTTTTCTTAGAAAACAGAGAAAACATTTACGTCATTGTGTCTCACTCTTTCTTAAATCTTCCGAAGCAGAAGTTCCCAAAGTTTTTTGCACCATGAACTGGTTTCATGGAAAGCAATTTTTCCACAGACCGAGTATCACGAGTATAACAACACACACATTTTGTGTGTAGTCACTGGCTGGCATAAATACACACCCACGCTCAAACACTCAATGATACCCTCTTAATATATTAGTTCCAATGTTTGGCACAGAAGAGGGGATAAGTAGATTATATGGCCCCAATTTCTCAAAAGATACTGATTTTATTGACCCTGAAAGGCATTAAAAGCTAAGTTGACCGCTCATATAGATATTAAATTTCCATATTTGTACGTATATTAACGTATGCACACCTTTGATATTTTGCTCGATCCGTTTGCCATCCTCACAACTATTACGTAATTTTGTGTCGCCAGAAACAGCTGTCGAACATGAAATACTGTGGAAAACACCTCATAACATATACACATAACACACGCACGCGTCACACACACACGCACACACACACAAGCATATATACACACTAACAATTACCCAATATATCTCTTTACATACAATTTACTCAATCACACCTCTTTAGACATTTTTTTTCCACAGTTAAATCCCTAATCGAAAGCGTTCACTTAACGGCGTGTATATATATATATATATATATATATATATATATATATATATATATACGCATACGTGCATATGTGTGTGTGAAGCGAGAGAGAGAAGAACTACTTAATGTAAGTGCAAGAGATCGAAAGATGAGAAAAGAGATACAGAAAGAAAGAAAGAAAGAAAGAAAGAAACAGAGTGAGCGAGAAAAAGAGAGAAAGAGAGTCAGATCTTGATTTGTGAGTTTGTGTGCATACCTTTGACACTAATTATAAAATGGTAATTACAATATCAGTTTCTCTAACGGAGTTTTGTTACGTTGGTATCAAATACTTTTCTCATCGTTACGTAATATTTTTCGACTGACAGGTAAAATTATTCAGCCTTCCTCTCGTTCTTGTTTACACCTATATAACAGAACATGATTAAAGAACGCTCCCATGTAATTCATAACATTATGTCTTGTCTTGTTTCTCTTTTTCTGTTTTTGTTTTCCTTCTTTACTACATATTTTCTCAATAGACTGTTTTAGGATTGCATGTGTAAAATTCCTTTCACAGGCTTAGCTGAAGTTTTTTTCCCTCATTTTCTATTCAGAAACGTTTGGATTCTATTTTTTATTTTTATTTTATTTTATTTTTCGTGCTTTGTTTGTATGTTCTGTTTATTTCTAGTCGTATCTTAGTGTTAATCTAGGAGTCCTATTATTAAAATTGCTCCAACCGTGACTGTCTGTCTTGCCATTTTTGCATGCATAGAATATTTGGAAGTACAATACGCATTGTCTTCGTTGTGCTTTAAAGATCATATGGTGTGACATTTTTAGCAATTTTGCTGCCGTCTGTAGCAAGGCAAAACCCAAATAAGCCTGTAGAAAGACATGCTGCTTAGCTTAGTCCCGTTTTCTTGTGTGCATATGTAGTTTTAAGTTCATAGAGACGTCCTCATAGGAAGATAACCAATGATTAAATAGAGTTATAGGCGTAGGAGTGGCTGTGTGGTAAGTAGCTTGCTTACCAACCACATGGCTCTGGGTTCATTCCCACTGCGTGGCACTTTGGGCAAGTGTCTTCTACTATAGCCTCGGGCCGACCAAAGCCTAGTGAATAGATTTGGTAGACGGAAACTGAAAGATGCCCGTCGTATATATCTATATAGGGACAACTGATGAAGGAGAAGTTTCTTTATTTTGCATGTCTCGTTTCTCTGTTTTTTTCGTTGTTCGAAAGAAAGTTCGTTTTCTGTTTTCTTTTCTCATTGTGTTTAACATTTTTATTTTGTGATGTCCTGTACCCATATATGCATGTATGTATACATATAGATGTAGGTATGTACATATATGTATGGATATATGCATATATTTATATATTATTTATATTATTATATATATATCCACTCTGGAGGTGGATATTTGCTATCAGTTTGTAAGACCATTGCAAAGGTCTGACTGTCTTTCTTCTTATTAAGTAACAACAAATTTTATCTTTTAACTTGTACAGATTTCAGTCATTAGATTGTGGCCATGCTGGGACATCGTCTTGAAAGAGTTTTTGGTCGAATGAACCGACCCAGGTATTTATTACATTCTTTTTTTTTTTAAATCTGGCACTTATACTATCGGACTCTTTTGCTGAACCGCTAAACACCGGGTGTCAATCGCGTAGTAGGGGACAAGCACAAACACAAAGACACACACATACACATATATTCATGACGATCTGAAATTTTACATATATATATATGCAAGGTAGGCTTCTTTCATTTTCCGTCTATCAATTTTCCATTCACGAGGCTTGTAATAAAAGACACTTTCCTAAGCTGGCACATAGTGAGATTGAACCGGGAACCATGTTGCTAGGAAGAAAACTTCTTACCATACAGCCATGCTTGCACCTATTTAATGAGCTGGTAATCAATTGTTTTTGTTCAGAGTTGAACCAGATTGTTATTTCTTTTCAATTTTGATATGACGCGTAAAACCGTTCAATGTGTGCCGTTTAATTTCCATTCTGGAATATTTTTCAATTAAATACGTTGAAATTAAACAATTACGCTGAAAGTGTCTTACAATAGCTTTGCATTCATGAAAATTTAATATGTGAACTGAATTTAAATTATAAATCCATTTTATCATAAGATTTTCCCAATGTTCTGTTTTAATTAATTTACATTTTTCTGACTTGTACTTTTCCATCAAGAAGAAAAGAAACATCTCGAATATAATTAAATACATGCATACACACACACACACACACACACACACACACACACACACACACACACA
>NC_068995.1:46667804-46669022 GCF_001194135.2 Octopus bimaculoides | reverse complement strand
ATATATATATATATATATATATATATATATATATATATATATACATATGTATATTTACATATATGTGGGTGTATGTGTGTGTATAACATTTCAGAAGGTCATGAATATATATTTATATATATATACACATACATAATACATACATACATGCATAAATGACGAGCTTCTTCCTGTTTCCATTCACAAAGACTACTCACAAAGATTTGGTCTCTTCGTGGCTATAGAAGATAACACTTGCCCAATTTGCCGTACAGTAGGCACGTTGAACCCGCAACCTTATTGCAAAGCATATATCTTACCACCCTATCAAACTTGTACACGTATATGTATACGTGAGCCTGTATGCGCATGCACGTGTATGCTTACATGTATATGTGCCTTTCTACCCCTAATTAGAGAGATAAATATATAGATAGATAGATTGATAGACAGATAGATTGATAGATAGATAGATTGATAGATAGATAGATTGATAGATAGAAAGATTGATAGATAGACAGATACATACATACATACATATTATGTATGTGCATGAGAGAAGATTTGTATACAAAACATAACCGCTTATGCGGTACATGGATAAATACGTTTTTACAAACACATTTCATCGAGTTTATAAAGGAATAGACAAAACTGTAAGCATTCAGAAAACACATATATTTACACATACATATATGGCTTCGCATATGTATGTGCGTATGTACGTAGGAACATATGCATGCGTGTGTCCATATGTGTGCATTTGTGCAATTTGTTTGTATTTCAGTTATATCTCATCTTCTTGAAATAACATTTTTACCAATGGAGCACTCTTTCGGATCTTCTAGTCTGTAATTTATATATATTTTTTTTAATCCCGTACATATCGGTAGGTACATAGTGAACGAGATTCCGCCATTTTTAAAGATAAATATAAATGATGCTAATGAAATTATGTATAAATGTGTGGAAAATATATAAATGTTTCGGATATATACGAATACATAACTATACTACGAATTTTGTTACACGTACTCTCACACAGAAGCATCCGACATAAACCATCCACATACGAACGCGCGCGCACACACATATACACATGTATATATATCATATATATGTATACATTATGTATATATATATATATATATATACATTTAATATAAATATATATATATATATACATTTAATATAAATATATATAATGTACATGTACATATATGATACACACACACACAT
>NC_068995.1:46663894-46666716 GCF_001194135.2 Octopus bimaculoides | reverse complement strand
TATATAAGTGTGTATGTGTTTGTGCGTGTGTATGCATATATATAATCATTTGGATATATATACCTTATATATATATATATATATATATATATATATATATGTATGAATGTATGTATGTATGTATGTATGTATATCACAAACAGATGTATATGTATATGAATGTTTTGCATATAAAGTAATGTTCATTTAATTATGGATTCCAGAATTGAGACAGAACGCACTTTTGACTGTCTGAAACTTCTCGGTTGAATCTTGCTTCCGGCAATCTTTTCCAGATATGTGTCCGCCATTTTAACTTCAATTCACTGAACAGATAAGTTTAAATGAAATCACCAAAAATTACGAAAAGTACCCGGGTTTATATATTTAAATATATTTCTCCATATGTTATACTTTATTTTATTTATTTCTTATTTCGTTTAGTTTTTTATTGTGTACTTTTATAATTTATTTCTTCATGTCTGATCTTTTTTTCTTATTTCCAAGTTCAAAGTTTCCCACCACCAACCAAGCTGTCCTGCCATCACTCTGTTGAGACCCGTCCATTTATGGATATATCAGTGTTCTACAGATGTAGGACGTTATATCGGTGAGCGATATTTAGCATTATTTGCCATAGTGCTGAGTACGCTGGTGATAATCATGATGATAATGATGATGAATTATAACGGGAGTGATGGCGGTTGATAGAAACGTTCCTTTATCGGTGGCGAAAATAGGTAGAGGTAAAAATCTAGGGGAAATCTCATAAAAATAGAAAGGGATTTGATTATTAGTCATTACACATATATTTGGTCTACAGTAGGTTGAATCTGTATGATTCTAGTTCAATTCTCTGTGACATATTTCTACTTCAATCATTACCATTTTTCTTTTCGTACGTGTTGTTCCCAGTTATATCTATTTGTTAGTCATTTAATATATTTTTGCGTCCTCACATGGTGTTTCCAGGATTCTACTAACAATCCAAAGTCTCCATTTCATTCAAAGAAATTTTACTGTAATCTGAAAAGGTCTCGACTGCTGTATCTAGCACTTCGATCGGCCACGTCATTTCTTCTCATGCTCATTCTAATTAGTGCTCTTTGGACAATCATAGTCTACAAGTAACGAAAATGATGTTCCTATTATATATAAACACACATCCACACCCAAACACGCACTCATATATATATATATATATATATATATATATATATATATATAAACACATACATATATATACATATATAGTTACATATATATATATATATACATATACACACATATATATATATTATACATACAGACATATATAGATATATATGTGTATGTATGTATGTATGTACGTATGTATGCATGTATAGCTTCTGAAAAGATAATTTTGATTGTATTTTTGTTAACACTAATTGACCAATCTAATGCAACGTGTCAAAGTGTCAAGCTTTCACTTCTGTAATTACTCAGACAATTGTCTGAAGAATTATATATTGTCTAAAGAGTTCTGTTATTCTAACAATGGTACCTTTGACTTGTCAGTTGGTTTATAAGAAACTGTGATGTGTCCTACAATACAAACACGCTAAATGTACGTGTGTATATACGAACGTACGCCAGACAGCATATATGTATGTTGTTTATTAGTTATACATGTGTGTTTGTTTGTATGCGTTTGTGTATGTATCTCTCTATCTATCTATATATATGTGTGTGTGTGTGTTTATGTGTGTCGAGCGTCATACTAATATATACTTTTGTTATTTACACCACCTGTCCTCGTCTGTTGTTATTATTTGTATATTCTCCCATATATATATTTATGTATGTATATATGTATGCATATATATGTATATGTATGTATATGTGTCGCGCACGTGTGGTTGGGATGCATGTGCCTGGTGTATCATTATCAGACGGGTAGGCATGATGGATGTGCTTGGCTTCGTATATTTTACCCTAATGTCATTTTGATAGCATGCACTGCTCTCTCTCAATAATAATAATAATAATAATAATAATAATCTTGTCTACTGTAGGCACAAGGCCTGAAATTTTGAGGGAGGGACTAGACGATTACATCGATCCCAATGTTTCACTGGTAAATAATTTCTCGAATCTGAAAGGTAAAATCCACCTCGGCGGAATTTGAACTCAAAGCGTAGTGACGGGTGAAATACCGCTAAATATTTCGTCCAGCGCACTAACGATTCTGCCAGCACGCCACCTTAATAATAATAATAATATTAATAATAATAATAATAATAATAATCATTACTAGTTATTATGCGACTTATTCATTGTGTACGTGTTTGAATGGGAATGATTTTATTTAAATTTGTTGGTAAATACACACTTTTCTGCGGTATATCATTTTCACAGCTACTCACAAAAGACCTCTATAACATTTCTCGCCAGTAAGAACAGGGGCAACGCCTTCGATTTGTTCCGATTTAATGAACAGAGAGAAATTTTGAATACAAGCCATTTTAATTCTGTTCAATGCACCTAAAGAAAGCCTGACACATATTCTCATCGTACGCATTGCATTTACGTATATTCCCTGCCAACTATACATGTATATATGTATGAATACATATAGAAGCACATACATACATGCATATGTACTCGCCATGATAAATCGATAGCTAATACACATTCTCTTTTTTTTCTCTCCTTTGTTTTCTCTCCTTATTTCTTTCCGTGTTCCTTTCTGTGCAAGAGCGTAGGCTCGAAACATTAAAGACCTTTTCACTTCCCGAGCGTTATACTAATACATCTGTTTGTTGTCTACACCACCTGTCTTCGTCTTCTGTTTTTTTGCGTGAATTCTCCCCATATATATA
>NC_068995.1:46659711-46663708 GCF_001194135.2 Octopus bimaculoides | reverse complement strand
TATATATATATATATATATACATATATATACATATATATATATAGTGTGTGTGTACATATATATATTTAAATGAGAATATATGTGTTGTTGATGCCTATCAGTTTCATTTGTTATCCCTTACCATGCGTTCTTTAGTTTTAAAGATCCGTTTCTTCAACCGTAAGTCCCCGTTTAAGTACGTGGGAAAAAGGGTAACCTATCTGCTTTCTCAAGTTATGTATGGAGTCTGTAAGAACAAAGTTGAAAGACAATAGCTATTGAATGATTAAACATCGAGTGGGCCACGCCTTTACATATAAATATGGAAATACAGCCTAATGTCTACGTGTAAGCCACATAACCTTTTAACTCTCTGCTTATGTATATTAGATTTATATTGAAATTGATGGAGTTTGAAAATGATGTCAGACAAACTAAATTTAATCTGGCGGATTACATAAGCTATATCAGACCTGAAAAATCTATCGAAAACACAAAAAAGATGAATACATGATAACATTAACCCCCTTAGTTCCGAACCAACGTTGTCGCTCCGTGTAACTGAACCAGCAGTCAAATCTCCCTTAAATTGGATTATAGTATCTTGAAAAATGGTAGAACCCATTCTATGATGTACTCTTATTCTCAGATGACTCGAAATATAAAAGAAAATAGTAGATTGAACAGATCTTATCAAAGCTCAGTTATGCTATGGCTGACCAGGGTCGACAACAACAAAAATAAACATACATTTCATTGCTCTTTTATTGGTAGCTCCATATTTACGCATCTCCCAAATTCAAATCACTTGTTTCGTTGACATTACCTGAAGACTGGTTCACGGCGAAATGTAAGAGTACAAATGAAAGTGAATTCTTGAAGCACATATAGATAAGAATGAGAGTAAACTTCCATTAATAAAAAGTCAACACATACTTCTGTATTGTGGGCCTAACATCTTGCTTTGTGACATAGTGCATTATAGTAACCAATATAAGTATGTTTGCTAAAGCAGCCAGACAAGTTATTTAGTGGCATTTCCTCTGTCTTCACGTTCTTAGTTCATATTCTGCGAAGGTCGTCTTTGCTTTTCACCCTCTCAGGGTCGATAAAATTAGTAACACTTGAGCACTGGTATCAATATAATCGACATAAGCCATCACGTGATATTGCTGCGCTTGTATTAATATTTGAAACCAAAATATGTCTGTTTGCTAAAGCAGTGAGCTGGCAGAATCATTACTTGCGCCGGGAAAGATGGTAAGCGGCATTGAACTCAGAACGTAACGGCAGACGAAATACCTATTTTTTTATTGCCCACAAGGGGCTAAACATAGAGGGGACAAACAAGGACAGACAAAGGGATTAAGTCGATTACATCGACCCCAGTGCGTAACTGGTACTTAATTTATCGACCCCGAAAGGAATTTGAACTCAGAACGTCACAGCAGACGAAATACCGTTAATCATTTCGCCCGGCGTGCTAACGTTTCTGCCAGCTCGCCGCCCTGTTATCGCCATTACCACCAACATGCGTCTGTACTTAGACATATGAAGATAAATCCGATGTGGAAATGAACAAGCAATCGTTTCTGGAATGTTCAGTTTCCATTGTGAAAGTGTACTCCATCTTTAACTTCCTGAAAATTGTTTCAAATTCTTGTAGTAAAAAGATTAAATGAAGAAAGAATATGATTGCAACAGGAAAAAGAAACATGAAGCAAAAAAAAAAAAAATGAAAAACAAAGCAACAATATATATTTTAAAAATGCAGATATTGCAGATTGCTGACCTCTTGCTAATGCGAGCTGCGCACGCGCTTATACAATTAGGTTACAAGTTAGTTTATTTCCAGAGTACTTTACTTCCGGTGTATATATGCTGCTATATACAAATGTATCATTATTTTCTTCTCAGATCTATTTAGATTTTTCTCTTGGTCTTTTCTTTGTTCTTGTGTTGTACGTCGTTGCTGCTGCTGCTGCTGGTGGTGGTGGTGGTGTTGTGGTTTTCATTTTGTAGTTTTTATTGATCTTTTTTTTGCTTGTATTGTTGTTTATTGTTGTTCCTTATGTTACAGGTCTTGCTGATCTTGTTGTTCTTGTCCGTATTTGCTTCGTTTAGTTCCAGGTTATCTTGCATGAAAGAGACCTAATAAATGGCATCCATGTCGTAATTGCCCCATCTGTTCTTACCGTTCTCGATACACTTAATGTGGTACTTAAGGGGCTTTTACTTACATTTACAGATTTCATCACTAACTCGCTGTTGCCGTTGTTAACTTGCCGTGTATTCTCATTTACAAAGATTCAGGGAATACCTTATTGTTCTCCGAGAAGTTTGACAGAGTAGATGAGATGAAACAGAGAGTCTGGGATTGATAGGAAGAATTAGAATTTCATTCTTTATTCTTTTATTTGCTTCGGACTTTTAAAAGCTGCCCATATTGGGCAAACGCCAAGAAGGGTTCAGTCAAACGAACTGACCATGTTACTTATTTTTTCTAAACCTAGTACTTATTCTATCTTTTCTTTCAAACGAACCGCTATGTTATGGGGATATAAGCAATCCAAAGTGTGGTTGTCAGTCGGTGGGAGGAGCAACGAACCCACACACATACATACACACACACTCTCTCTGATATATATATATATATATATATATATATATATATATATATATATATATATATATATATATACACGACGATGTTGTTTCTGTTTCTGGACACACATCTCTATCTATCTATCTATCTATCTATCTATCTATCTATCTATCTATCTATCTATCTATCTATCTGTCTGTCTGTCTATCTATCTAACTAACTATCTAGACATACATACACTGGAACTGTAAAATTCCCTAAAACTTTCCAGAGGTTTCTCATTTAAGAATATATGAGCATATCTAGACATGCAACTATATGCATGAGAATACATACATAAAACAAAGCATATCAATCTGCGTATATACATACATATATACATACATACATACTATGTCGATGTTGTTGAAATTCCAATGAAGGAGCCATGGATCTAGGTTAGAAAGCGGCTCTTTCTCCATTGGCAAGAAATCTTGAAATAAAACTGAATACAAACATGCATACATGCATGCACATGCAAGTTAAGACACAGCACAGCATGAAACGGAAGGACTAAAATGAATTTGAATGCTGCAAAGCCAAGCTGTAAGAGGAATGCAAAAATACATTCTGCTTCTATACTGTGGATGTAAAGAAAAACAATAGCAGGATATCCTGTCTACTGGTTTTACGGTTTCGTGATTGCAACTCACGGAAGACCTACCGAATTTTCTTCAGCAAATATTAAATAGCATAGAACATTCAACTTCAAAATAAAACAATCATAAATTATGGTGCAACCGTAGTGGGTAACTTAATTTGCATATTTATGATGTTTAATAGTTGTCAATAATTAATTACACAGTATACATTTTATGCGCGTCTGTGGAAGGAGATAAATAATTCTAAACATTAGAAAAACTATATGTGAGAGAAATAGGAATGTAAAAATGTGCGGAAAAGAATGAGATACGTTTTCTCTGAACGAAGGTCAAATTGTAGCGAAGCGGTCCGTCAGGAGATTCACACACTTATTAAGTGTTTGTATATTTGAAGTTAGTATTCTGAGCGTAATTAGAAATCAACAGATTTTATGCAGTGTCAAAAGACTGCAGCTCATTGATAGACTCTCGACATATTGCTGAGACCCCCTTCGGTCATGAATGACCATGGGATTGCACCTAGAAAGTTACCCTCCCAGGGCAGAGGTCTGCACAAGGTTGTTTATAGAAGACCAGCAGTCGCCCATGCATACTATCCTCCCCTCTCTATGCCACTGATGTTATCCAAGGGAAAGGCAAAGGCCGATACAGCTCGGCACCATTGACATCGCAACTCATTTCTACAGCTGAGTAAACTGGAGCAGCGGGAATTTAAAGTGTCTTGTCCCTCCCCAACATCGCTTGACAACCGATGCTGGTGTGTTTACGTCC
>NC_068995.1:46658372-46659701 GCF_001194135.2 Octopus bimaculoides | reverse complement strand
AACTTAGCGGTTCGGCAAAAAAGAGACCGATAGAATAAGTACTAGGCTTAAAAAATAGGTACTGGGGTCGATTTATTCAACTAAAAGTTCTTGACAGCGGTGTCCCAGCATGGCTGCACTGTATTGACTGAAACAAGCAATATACGAGTAAACACACACATTATATGTATATAATTGTATGCATGTATATCAGTAAGTATGTGTGTGTTTATTAAAGCCAGCACTTATTCTGGTGATTTCTTTGGCTGACCGTTAATTTACAAGACCTCGGCGGAATTTGAACTCAGAACGAAACGGCAGACGAAATACGGCTAAGCATTTCGCCCAGCGTGCTAACGTTTCTGCCAGCTCGCCGCCTTAGAAAGTTAGTTTATTAACCTAAAAAAGTTATAATATTACACACACACGTGCTCTCGCGCGCGCACATGCATAATTATTGTGACAGAACTGTATGAATTCATAAGTCATATAACGTTTAATAAATTGCAACAATATTTACTTCTCGGCGAGCTGGCAAAAACGTTTGCACGCCGGGTAAAATGCTTCACGGAGCATTTTCGTCTTTACGTTCTGAATTCAAATTCCGCCGAGGTCGACTTTGCCTTTCACCCTTTCGGGGCCGATAAATTAAGTACCAGTTGCGTACTGGTTCGATCTAAACGACTAGTCCCACACACCAAATAAAAATTTCGGGCCTTGTTCCTAGAGTAGAGAAGAACATTTACTTCTCTCGATAATTTTTATAAATTGTGTAATTTTGACATCGCAATTAAAAAATAAAAGGGTTACGCTAAAGTAGAGAAACACCACCCGTAATCTTTAACATTTTGAAATTTCATTTTTGAAGAGTATAATCGACACGAGCTTTTGAAAGTGCAACTTACATACATCTTTCATTCAAACTCACAAAGTTTTTTTTGCATTCAAACACGTACAGTTTTAAATGTACACATGTACATACATATTTACAACTTCATGACCCATATATATAATTACGTAATCATTTGGTTAATCAAATTCGAGGCATCATCTAGCACTTAACTTATCTACTGCATTCTACAGATAAACTCTAGAGTGTATTTAATGCAAACAAAGGTAAAGAAACGTGGCAATAAAATCGGCATTTTGAAATTTTGATGAAATTAGTATGGCCATATTCACTTCACA
The DNA here is from genome assembly GCF_001194135.2 of Octopus bimaculoides. Classification (NCBI taxonomy): domain Eukaryota; kingdom Metazoa; phylum Mollusca; class Cephalopoda; order Octopoda; family Octopodidae; genus Octopus; species Octopus bimaculoides. The sequence goes on along the minus strand of NC_068995.1, from coordinate 46,658,534 downwards.
AATTTATCATCAACCTTAAGTTTAAGTCCTAGGAACAATCAACATATAGGCGCAGGAGTGGCTGTGTGGTAAGTAGCTTGCTTACCAACCACATGGTTCCGGGTTCAGTCCCACTGTGTGGCACCTTGGGTAGATGTCTTCTACTACAGCCTTGGGCCGATC
>NC_068995.1:46656128-46658272 GCF_001194135.2 Octopus bimaculoides | reverse complement strand
AGAGTTCCAACACTGTCTGTTTTTTATGTCTTATTTATATTCCTGCAAAATATATATATATATTCATATTTCCTGCATGTATCGATTTATTTAACTGTTTCCTTAGTTTGTTATTTCCTTTGTACCTTCTTTTTACTCGGCATAAATTGTGTTAAAGATATATTTGATATCTGCTTTATTCCATCTCGACATTCCTCCTTTCATCCAGCCCTACCAACTCCATCATCACCACCACCACCATCACCACCACTACGACTACTACTCTACTACTATGAATTCTGTCATTGTCACTGCCATCATAATCGTAAAAGTTTAGCCGGAACTAAATTTCTTCCACCTAAAAAAATAAAAATGTGAAAAAACTTAAGAAATAATAAATGAAAGGAAATTATAAGAAAAAGCAAAGGAAACGAAAAGAAAGCAGGAAAATAGAAAAACAAATAATAATACAAAAAAATAAGTAGGCAAAAATACATAACCAACCAGCCAACCAGCTAGCTAACCAGCTGGGTAGTCAGACTGACAGAGTGGCATAGAAGGCGGACATATTGACAAGCAGACAGACAGACAGACGGAAGGAAAATGGAATTTGGAAGCGTGACTTGATGAGGAAATAATACAGTGTACAGAATTCTTGTAAGAAGATTATTTTAATAAGAGAGGTCACTGCTGTAACACCAGTTAAAACAGACACGATGGCGGCCAAGAATAGCGTTATGACGAGAAATCTGTGTTTTTTTTTCTTCTTTTTCTTCTCCTCCTCCTAATACTTTTTATTCCTTTTTCTCTTCAATGCTTCTCATTGTCCACCTCACCTCTCTTTTAACTTCGCCCTCTCCGCTCCCTTTGTCCTCTATCCACTCTCCTACCATCACCCTCCACCTTCTCGTCTTGCTATTATTAAGTACCATTTGGGTTTATAATATCGACTTAACTTTTCCCGTAACATTGCTGGCCTTGTGCCAAAATTTGAAATCATCATTGTTATAATTCAAATTCTACTGCGATTTGGCCTTGCCTTTCATCCTCCCGGGGTCAAAAAGAAGTACCAGTTACATCTTCTGGCAGTCCTTCCAGTGCAAAAAGCTGATATAATGATAATAATCCTCTTATACCGTGAAATATTATTGTGAATTGTCTTACGGTTCTTTTTGCTTACTGCTTTATCAACCTCTGACCGAGCAGAACTTTGCTCAAATCATTCCACCAATGACTATCTAGCTAAGTGTTCAGGCAGTAAACCAAAGGACCCACTTTTCGTCATCTTGTGATATTTGTAGTGTTATGATATGAATAACGGAAATGTGTAATAATATTGTTGTATAGCATCATATCATATAGCTTTGCGTAAAAGTATCAATATTTAACAATAGCCGATATAAACTTGAGTTGATTGATTTCTCCAGTATCGCCTTATATCATATACAAAGATGGTGAGAGATTAAAAGACAGATACAGACAGCGTTAGCGTAGGAGGGGCAGTATGAATGTTATTGTAATTGATAACATATTTATTGCATATATTCAAATCCGAAATATTAAAGCATTCCAGTTTTGTTTTATGAAATTTTTAACATTCGTTAAGCACTGGTTATATTTACTGTCAAGTTACTTATCTCTTCTGTATTTTTCTCTCCCGCTCTCGTTTTCAAAATGCGCCAGCTCCTTCAGACGTCGATTGTATTGAACGCAGCACGAAACCATTTTGTTGATTTTAACAGTTTCATAAATGGCGATATTAATATTTCAGCCAAGAAAACCGTGGTGGTCGTATTTCACAAGGCTTTTTATATATTTAATTTTAACAAATATGGATTGCGATGCGATTTCTATTGATATATATGTGCATACATAGGTCTTTTTGTCCAATAAAAAATTATTATGAATAAATTTATTAAAATGTTTATGAATTGCCATGCCTAGGAACTCCAAAATATCTCGACTCCAGAATCTCAGCTTTCAATATACCTTCTTTATGTATATTTAGTTCTTTTTTCTTTTCTCTCTGTCTTACTTTCTCTTTCTCTCTCCTCTCTCACTCTCCTTCTCTCTTTCATTCTCTCCCCTTCCTTCTCTCTATCTCTCTCTCTTTCTCTCTCTCTCTCTCTCTCTCTCTCTCTCTCTCTCTCTCTCTCTCTCTCTCT
>NC_068995.1:46654396-46655394 GCF_001194135.2 Octopus bimaculoides | reverse complement strand
GGTGGTGGTGCTGACGACGGAGGCTGCAATAGTGATAGTAGTGCAATAATAGTATTGTTGCTGATGGTGGCGCTGGTGATTCTGGTAATTGTAGTATTGGTGATAGTGAAGGTAGTAGTGGTTGTTGCTGTAGTGGTGCTGCTAGTTTCAATGGAATAATTTCTTGTGGTTGTTGTTGATGGTGCTGACAATGTGTATAACTGCCGTGGTTTGGGTAGTGGTAATGGCGGCGATAGTGGAAATGGTTTCTGCTGTGGTGGTGGTGGTGGCGGCGGCGGCAGTAGTATATATTATGATGTTAGTGTGAGGTGGTGGTGTTGAGGGTGATGGTGTTGGTGGTGATATTCATGGTTTTGCTAATATTGGTTGTAATGGTAGTTTTGATGGCGACAGAGGTTGCGGTGGTGTTGGCGATGGTAGAGTTAACCATTCATTATATAGCACACGTAATTCCTCATGCGGTTTCAGGACCGCTCCAACCGAGCCTTCCCTAACTTCATTAAAAAGTCCACTCTATTGCAAGATTACAAGTTATGTCTCCGGTTCAAGAATGGTTCCTTCCTATTACTAGTCAAAGAACCTTCTAAAAACTATCATTGGCACCGTTTGTCACATTAAACAATTAGAAAAATGGTGTGTTGTCTCCTTATGTGACCGGATTCCTCGTTGGTTCCTTGTTTGCTTGGTTGATTTGATGTCAAAAGTCGGTGGACAGTTTCAAGGGTAGGCCAAGGCAATTTAGCTTTGAAGCTATGCGTGGGTGGATCTTAATCGCCTGTCCACGTGACCTTATCTTATTCACTGTCTTCAATATTGTTCCTGTTATTCATATTTCCGTCTAAATCTCAAACACATAATAATTCTCTCTCTTGTTTCATCTTAATTTTTCTCTCTCTTTATTTCCGCTGCAACACAAAATTGTCCCACATTCTTCTTCTTCTTCTTCTTCTTCTTCTTCTTCTTCTTCTTCTTCTTCTTCTTCTCCTCCTCCTCCTCCT
>NC_068995.1:46650334-46651729 GCF_001194135.2 Octopus bimaculoides | reverse complement strand
TCTTCTTCTTCTTCTTCTTCTTCTTCTTCTTCTTCTTCTTCTTCTTCTTCTTCTTCTTCTTCTTCTTCCTTCCTTCCTTCCTTCCTTCCTTCCTTCCTCCTCCCCACCTCAAATCGCTTCACTGGAACCAGAAGTGACCGAAACTCTGCCAGCATCTTTTTAAATGGCTCCGTTTCTGAGGGTGAGTTGATATCATAGATCTCAGATTGTTCACCCATATTTATTTTATTGAACCTGGAGGGTTAAAAGGCAAAATTGTCCACAACGGGGTTTGAACTCGGAACGTAAAGAGCCAGGTTTAGACAAAAAGCCAGGAATTTTTAAAGAGAATGTTTAGTCGATACCTGCTCTTGTCTGGCTTTTAACTTATTTACCCCGAGGGGAACGAAAAGCACAATTGACATCGGGAGGATTTGAACACAGAATGGACGGAAGAAATAATACAGTGAGTCATTTTGTCCGATGCTAACGTACCACATGTTGAGGGCAGGGGTAACTCGAACACATAGTCTCAAAGTGAATCGTTGGTACTTTATTTTTCTCGACTTGAAAGAATGAAAGGCAAAGTTGAGTTTGACAGGACTTAGACTCAGAAGGTATGTATCCGGAAGAAATGTTACTACGCATTTTGTCCGACGTTCGAACGATTCAGACAGCTTGTTGCCTTAATACGAAGAATAACCAAAGTATTCTTGGTGTCTGAATCATAAGTGATGCGATCGAAAATGTTCAGAAAAACACAATTTCACAGTGGTCTTACAATAACATGTGTGTATGTGTGTGTGAGGGAGAGAGAGAGAAAGGGAGAGAGAAGGAGAGAGAAGGGGAGAGAGAGTTTTATTTTAAAGTTATTATTCAAAAGCATACTCAGCAATGTGGAGGCGCGTGGCTTAGTGGTTAGGGTGTCAGCATCATGCTCGTTAGATTATGGTTTCGATTCCTAGACCGGGTGACACGTTGTGTTCTTGAGCAAAACACTTCATTTGACGTTGCTCCGGTCCACTCAGCTGGCACAAATGAGTAATCCTGCGATGGACTGACGTCCCGTCCACCTGGAGAACACATACGCCATTAAAATCGGGAAACCGGGCCCATGAGCCTGGTTGGGCTTTAAAAGGGCGCATTCATCTTTTTATTTATACGCTACAATATGAGTCATGGATATGTATTTGTATGTGTGCGCATGCTTGCATAGATTCTGGGTTCAATGCTTACGCTTATTCCATGCACAAAGACAATGCTCATAGCCCCGATAAAATAAAACTTAGAGCACTACCAATGGATGAATTCATCGGTTTGAAGAAATACAAAATCCGTTTCAGAATCCATCTGCCTATTTATCATTAGTATATATATATATATATATGTGTCTGTATGTATATGTATGTATATATA
>NC_068995.1:46646595-46650072 GCF_001194135.2 Octopus bimaculoides | reverse complement strand
ATATATATATATATATATATATATATATATATATATATATATATATACGGATAATGCTTACGTTTCGAATATCTAAATGGTGGTCTGCAGAAGATAACTGTACTAGTAGTTTTTTTTAGAGATTCTGTATCGATATAGCCTTAATGCATTTGTTGTTCCATATATTTTTAGATGCTATCGTAGTAAGAATGCCCTCCGTCCTCCTATTTTCTCGTATTTATTCATTTATTTATTTACCTTCTGTAGGCACAGATCTCTGAAGAAATCTAGCAAAAATATTATTCGTTAATTTGGCCTTGGAGTTTTATATCCTTCATCATTAAGTGTAAATGATGGCGAAGTGTCTCAGGTTTAAACAAGAGAAAATAAACACTGAACGTGCTTAACCATACGTAAAATCAGATTTTATAACCGGGTGAGTTGAAAAAGCCTTGTATTCATACTATGATATAGTATCTTACTATTCTAGTAAAGAGACTCACTGTGCTCCGTCCTGTGAAGAAGGTGCATATGTTTAGGTAGGATAGACAGGGTATTCTTATTCTATTTACTATAACCAATACTTTCGTCGGTCACATTAACGAACGCACATCACTTTCGATTCCTCTTTACTGTTTGTGTGTGGCATTTTACTATCTGCATGCCTTTGGCGGCTTATAATACCTGTATCTCTTGTATTCACATAAATATTGTTTACATACTCGTCCTTGGTTTAGAAACGTAAACATCACGAAGATGATACTTTCAGGATATTCTGCCGTACACTCATTGGTTGGAAAAAGCCTTCAAGATAACATTATCAGCCGATTTAACCGAATTAGTACTTGGTGTTTCTTCATTCTGATCTGAAAGGATAAAAGTTACAGTTGACTTTAATGCGATTTGAACTAAGATAGTAAGCAGTACGGCGGCATTTCTGCGACGTTTTACTAACTCTGCCGATTCATCGTCGCCGTAGTTGATAATAATTATATGATAAGTAGTTTTACTATTTCAAGAAGGCGCGTGGTCTTGTGGTTAGAGAATTGGTTTACCGATCATAATCACCCAGGTTCGAATCTGGACCGTGCAGTGCATTGTGTCCTTTGGCAAGTATTTCACTTTACTCTGCTCAACTTTACATAACCGAAAATGACAATCAGCATCTGCGCCCTTCTCTCTTTGTCTCTCTCTTTCTCAACCTCTAGCAGCGTATTTGCAGCCTGAATACTTCAAAAAGTACAACGTAGGAGGATCGCCAGATCTTCTAGACACCCAAACAAACGCATGATACTTCTTACCAAATTATGTTTACTTGAGTTTGTCGGTTTGTTAAAGCATGTACACCCGACAGGACATTCAATAATTGTTTGAACTTTTGAAGGACGTCCGAATGATCAACATTTGTTTAGTTGACAAGATTAGGGCGGAAGAGACTGTTAAGCATGTTTATTCTTGACAATGATGAAGTTCTGTGCTTCTCACAAAGCACGAAGCTAACTGTCACCGTTATTTTTATTTTTTAACCCTAAGCTATCTCTGATCGAGAATGCTATTTCTAGCAGATAGACGACTAATAATGTTGCTTTTGTTATTTAGTCCTAGGTCAAACCTGATTGAGTATATCTATGATCTATGCCCTGCAGTTGTGACCTTCGAATATTTTCTACGTGTCTCCCGGAGAAGACTATCTAATATCTCCATCATATATCAACACCAAGGGTTTTGATTTGAGGGAGTTTGGACTGCAATTTCTAGAAAAACATAGTCACCCAGCTGATCCCTCGCTGAATCAATAATTTTTATGCTTGTAATTTTGATACAACTGCATTCTCGATTTGTCTCTGCTATCTAGGACTTTCTTCCACTTCTTCGCTTTCTGTGTTCAAATTTCACCGTGGCTCATATTAATTTGTTACCAGACTTAACGTCATTATGCCAAGCATTATCACCGGTCTTCTGAATCAAATTATTGACAAGGGATAAAGAATAAGCTTCAAAATTACTACCTACTATGGACATTCTCTTAACCAACTCTCTAACCACAAGACCACGCGCTTTCTTGAAATAGTAAAACTACTTATCATATCATTATTATCAACTACGGCGACGATGAATCGGCAGAGTTAGTAAAACGTCACAAAAATGCCGCCGTACCGCTTACTATTTTAATCTTAGTTCAAATCGCATTAAAGTCAACTGTAACTTTTATCCTTTCAGATCAGAATGAAGAAACACCAAGTACTAATTCGGTTAAATCGGCTGATAATGTTATCTTGAAGGCTTTTCCAACCAATGAAGGTACGGCAGAATATCCTGAAAGTATCATCTTCGTGACGTTTAAGTTTCTAAACCAAGGACGTGTATGTAAACAATATTCATGTGAATACAAGCGATACAGGTATTATAAGCCCTCAAAGGCACGCAGATAGTAAAATGCCACACACAAACCGCGATCCCTCGACCGCGAGTCCACTGCTCTAACCACCAGACCATGTGCCTCCAGAAAGAAAATGATTATCTTCCTTTTATCAACTGTCCGTTAGAGGACTACTCTTGTTCTCATAGAGTTATAAATGACCAACTTTGAGGGGTTGCACATTTCGGGACGGGATTTGTATATACATTTGTGCGCTAAGCTGTAATTTCGATTTCGCAGTATATAGGACAATGACAGTTGGTTTCTTCTCTTCCTACGAATGTTACAGTAACCAGAGCTTTTATAAATTATGGTCGTTTGCTTAATATTTAATCTTCATTATCGATCATCGAGGTAAACATCCGGAACATTAGGCCTAATGTCTAGAGCCATTTTAATAGATATTTGATTTAATATCCACTGATGTAGTTTGTGTTATTGTTGGATAACTTCACACGCAGATGAATACAGAAACATACATACATAAATACACGCGCACACCTATACACACATATGATTGTATGTATCTGTATACAATTAAATATTATATGATTTATGAATTTATTTATCTACACGCATCAAATAAATCACCAGTTTATTACACTATGAATGCTACCAGTTTCTGGTTTTATTATGTTTCTTTTATTAGGCAAAGCTTCAATTGATAAAATCCAGACGCCTACACTGGTGCATCGATCCAAGAAAATATCGTTTATCTTACAGACGTGAGACGAAGGCTGTACAGCATGCAGAAACTGCGACGGAGCCCAATATACATACATACGTGTGTGTGTGTGTGTGTGTGTGTGTGTATGTGTTCTTACATACATATCTACACCCACTCAGACATATGTTATTGATAAACGAAAAGCAGAAGTTATTATTCCGAGATTCTCGTTTTTGATCTGTTCCCGGCACGGCGATTATTAACATACACCAGAACACATTACATAATTTGAATACTCCTTGATTCCTTGTCCACACAAAACTCTCCAGAGACATATACAAAGTACAGGTAAAAATACTCGTATACACACACTCGTATATATATATATATATATATATATATATATATATAT
>NC_068995.1:46645063-46646304 GCF_001194135.2 Octopus bimaculoides | reverse complement strand
TTTATGTTATATTGATATAGTTCAACACCCTTCATGCTGAAAATCATTTCAGGTATTTATAGACCTCTCGGATAGCGACGTGGACTCTAGGAGTCAATAATGACAATTTTGACAACCCCTACACTAAACTAGCATTTACATTAGAATTTCTCTTTCATTTTATATATATTTTAAATATTTCACTACATATTTTTCAGGTTCAGTAATGGAGATTCAAATGCTGAAAGTTGATTTCAATGAAAATAACAAAAAAAAAAAAAATATTGCTTTCAAACTTTGCACCGGGCCAGCAATTTGGAGGAAGTGGGTCAGTTGATTACATCGACCCCCGCTTCGACTTGTTTTACCGATTCCTGAAAGGTTGAAAGGCAAAGCCTACCACAGCGGAATACGAACTTAGAACAAAAAGACGGACGAAATGCCGTTAAGCATTTTGGTCTGGCGTGTAAAAAATTCTGCCAGCTCACCATCTTACTCTAAATACAAATATTGGTTTTAAATAGAGACACAAGGCTAACAATTTTTGGGGGAGGGAGAATGTCAATTACATCGAACCCCAGTGTTCAACTGGTACTTATGTTATTGACCCCGAACGGATGAAAAGCCAAGTCGAACTCGGCGGAAAATGAACTTAAAACTTAAAGACAGATGAAAATAAAAATATCAAATAAAACAGCTTGAAAAATGTTACTTTTCAGATAGAGAATTTCTCGTGTACATTATCCCAATAGATCCTTCATTTATTAAGTAGCTTTGTTTGTGTTCTTTAAGTGAGCTATAGGTTCTATTTTAGTTGGATCGAATTCCTCTGCAGATGTTTCCTTTTTGGACTCGGAGTTACGTAGATTTAGTAATGAGAATTAAGGGATGCGAAAAAAAAAAAGCGTGACAAGGGAAGTGTAAAGGCTACACAGACTCGATTCAATGAATTTCGTTTCAGTCTTATCACTCATACTAAAACAAAATGGTTTCCCTAAAATGTCACACAAACTCCGATATACCGAGTGTAAACGTGACAATTTGCGCTTGTCTAGGGATTTGATGGAAATTGTTAGCAAACAAACATAAAATAAAACAAACGATATTTTCAAACAAAGACAAAAATATACTAAAATATACGTAGAAGAATCTGGACATTTTTTGAATCATTCACGAGGCACGTGATTTTCTTTTAGATCTGTTTTCAAAGTGGTTAAAGCAAACTTGTTGCTTTTAGGTTTTTTTTTTTTTTTTTTTTTTTT
>NC_068995.1:46644020-46644553 GCF_001194135.2 Octopus bimaculoides | reverse complement strand
TATATATATATATATATATATATATATATATATGCATGTATATATATATGCAGGTATGTGTGTTTCGAAAAACAAAAAGATAAACTAAAAAAAAACATCTGGAACAACAAAGAAAGGTCAGTGTAACCAGTGTTTCCCACCCGACCCCGGTGTAGAGTCACAAATAACAAAAACATGAAATAAAGCTGAGATAAATATTAGAAACTATCAGAAAGGCGCCAAACTTAGCTTGTTATCACCAGAGTGGTTACAATTCTGAATGTTCGGTTTAATGTATCAAGTTTTATCTGAAGCATCTCGTGGATAGCGACCATTTAGTGAACTATACGCATGTATGCATGTATGTATGTATTCGTTTGTATGGCTGTGTGTGTATACACACATATATATGTGTGTGTGTTTGTGTATGTCAATATGCGTATGTAAATATGTGCGTGTGTGTATACCTGTATGGGTCTATTGTATTTATGTATATATGTATATATATATATATATATATATATATATATATATATATATATATATATATATAT
>NC_068995.1:46636330-46641330 GCF_001194135.2 Octopus bimaculoides | reverse complement strand
TATAGGTGCAGGTGCGGTTGTGTGATAAATTACAGGACTCAATACAAATGTAGAGCATTTGTTAATACCTTACAACTGAAAGATTCCGAAAGAACACAACGACATCCGATTCCTTCAAACTTCCGTTTCATATTTCAAAATATATTCTGACAGTAAATATATATATATACACACATTTATATACATATAATATATATGCATTTGTATATATTAGAGGTGTGTGTGTGTGTGTGTGTGTGTGTGTGTGTGTGTGTGTGTGTGTGTGTGTGTGTGTGTGTGTGTGTGTGTGTGTGTGTGTGTGTGAAGAATGCAGAAGAGAAATACATCACTACAACGATAGATTGCCTCTTGTTAGCTTATTGAAACACCCTGTATTAAACGTAACTTCGAAAACTTAGTCATAATTCGCATTCCTTTTTATGGACAATGTGTTTAATAACATATAGATTAATAGTTTGTTAGATATATTGATCACTGGTCAGGCTGAAAGTAGTATCATAGATAGGATTTAATAAACATACCTATAATTCTTTGTCATAGTTCATAAGCTAAAAGTAAGTTGAGATAAGTGTTATCACATAACTAGTTTATGATTAACGTAGGGTCACTGGTAATTATGACTTCATTATTTATTTATTAATTCCTTTCACAAGCACATTATGATAAACACACCATTATGAAAAATCTGTTTATTTTAAATAATGTATACAACGATAACAACACATCTGTTTATCGATATTGATTATATTAGTTTCACGTCACTACTAAGTGAAGGTTTGTAGCTTATTTTTTAGGGATGTTCGGCTCACGATTATAAGGTCGTGAGTTCGATACCCAAGGGCGCGTTATGTCCCTTAGAAGGACATTTTATTTCGTGTTGCTCCAATCAACTCAGCTGAAAAGAATGAGAAATACCTGTAATGCAAAGGGGCCAGTCTCGTCGCTTTTTGTGATATGCACTGAATCTTTAAGAACACGCATGTCTGTGGCACACTCAGCTACTTAATTAACCACGTTAATGAAAACCACTGAGCTATATAAATTCGGTTATTCAGTGATAAGTGCATGGATCTCAGAAGCACATACTTGGTACATAGATGGTACTAAACCAAGTGACATCGCTTCTACTATTCCTTGTACTCTTGTCAAAAACGTTATAAATTCCCACAATTTACGGCTTTCTGATTATGTTGGTTATTGCAGGGTTTCAAATATCACCCGTTTTATTGCAAATAAGTTAATGTTAAATAACTACAGTTAACCGTGAAGACATGTGCAGATGTTGCTTTTCTCGTGAACATCCCATAAATTTTGTCCGTCATTGTCCAAAGTGTTTTACATTTTAATCCTTTTTTTACTGCGGAAATACGACATAGTCACTCAAAATTCCATTACTTCCACGTAGGGAGAGCAGTTTTATATACCAATCTGCTGTTTTTGTTGAAAAATGTCAAGTTTATTGAATGGATATGACTTGCACAAAATACCATTTCATTTATTTTTTCTAATTCTCTTTTTGATAGATATTTAACATCATTTCTGGGAAAGTCATGAATTTTAATTTCGCAGTTAAAGATTTAAAATAATACTATGCGATATGAAAGATCTGATTACTATTTGGAGCAGACCTACATATACAATTAAAATTCTCGTTAACTCCTGGCATAATAATTAGATAACAGGTGTCATAGTTATTGCTGGATTCATAGCTCTCATTGCCGCTATCAATGGCAAAAATAAATAACCAATAGAATACATGATTCCATAAAAAAAAACTAGGTTTCCTGATCTAGATTTTAGTGCTTATTTTAATCGGTAGATTCTCTATTGTGTTTTTATTTTATTTTTTGTTTATAGGTTATCACAATTTATTAACAATAAATTATGTGTCACCGAAAACAGGGTTTTAGAATTGATTTGATTTTCACGCAGTTCGGTAAGAACTGTAAACAAACATTTCTGCCTAAATTTGGTAATCCCAAAGTTCTCGTTCTTTCTGGCCTTCACATTTTATATGTGTGCGTACGTGCGTACATGCGCATGCTCGCAGCGTGTGTGTAATTCTGTATGCGAATGTGTGTGTGAGTTGTCTCTCTCTGCTTGTGTCAATATGTATGCATGTCTGTGTATTTGCAAACACAGACGCGCGCGCTCACATGCACACGCACGCACACACACACAAACACAACACACATACACACACATACATATACATACATAGAAACATTCTGCCCTTCAGTTTTTCTAAGCCCTGTAAAAGAACTAGGAAGGTTGGGCCTCCGATTAGACTTTTCACAATACCCTTAAAGCCAGGAACTTTTCACCACCCCTTCATCTGTATGTATATGTGTGTATGTGTGTATCTGTGTGTTTGTGCATATGTGTGTGTGTGTGTGTGTTTGTGCTTGTATGTGTGTATGTGTTTGTAGATATAAAGATAGATATATATTGGTATAGGTATATAGAAACAGGATAGTTGAATGGTTATGTATATATATATATGTGTGTGTGTATGTGTGTGTGTATGTGTGTGCATGTGTGTGTGCGTGTGGTGTGGTGCGTGTGTGTGTGTGTGCGTGTGTGTGTGAGCATGTATGTACGTATGTATGTCTCTATGTTTATATCGCATCTAAAATAAAACGTACTCACTAAGTTATTAAAACACATATCGATTATAATTTCACTTTATAATCAAATACTATGTATGACAATTGCATTCTGTATTTGCTATATTTCTGTATTTTCTGAATGATCCCCATTATTCAATTCTCTTTATCTCTTCACTATGGGGATATAAACTGTATGTTTCATAATTGTTAGCTGTCTGTATTTTCATTTACCCGCTGAGAGAAATATTGATTTCACCTGTCTACAATACGTTATAATGATAGTAACTGCGATATGGGTAAGTGGATTTGTTTACTGTATTCGTTAATAATGTACGAGAGCGTCTATGTCTGTCACCACGACTGATAAAGGGTGTGACAGTTACATATATATATATATCCAACACGGAATCAAGGAGAAAAGAAAATACGTATTCTCAATAAAAAGATTTCAACTAAAGACATGATGTTACATTGACAGATACCTGCTGAGTCTTGTAAGCCTTTCAGTGATTTCGAATATGTTCTGATTTCGATGTTTGTCATACGAGCAAGTGAATTAATGGACTACATAATATATAACAGTGTGAGAAATTTTGTCACAATGAATTACACTGGTTGTGTCAGTGTGTTACATCACTTTTGTCCTACTAAAGCAGAACAGAATTCTTTAATGATTTATTATTTTGTAATTAATCTGTGGACTTCAACATGGTTATTCCCCCTGACATAGATGCAACAACTTCTCTCAATCATAACATTCAACAACAAAATATAAGACTTGAGCGGAGAATAGACAGTCTACGTTTTGCTCAGCGTGGTGTGTACAACGACCACATATATGTATTAATTCTCAATCATTTTAAACTAAAACGGAATGAAGGACACGGAAAATAAAGTACTATAAGATATGCGTATTGGGTTGAAATAATAATAATAATAATAATAATAATAATAATAATAATAATAATAATAATGCACAAGAAGGGATTACAGAATCAATTCCATGTAGCCGCAACAGAAGTTACTGGAAAAATAGGTGAGGTTGGATGATGAAAGGAACACCAATAAAAGAGACCGAGAGCACTTTCTTGGCAACACAGGACCAAGCTTTGGTCACGAAATGGAGACCCAACGTTAGGAATACTTAATGTCTCCGCTGTGCCGCATCTGCAATAGAGTGTATGAAGCCATTGCCCACATGATGAACGAATGCCCTAGACTTGCCCAAAACCATTACAAGTTGTGGCGACATGACCAGGTAGCGAAAGTGTTACACTGGAAACTGTGCGAAAATTGGGGGCTAGAGAGAAGCAACAAGTGGTATGAGCACAAACCGCAGAGAGTGGAAGTGTCGGAGACTAGCAAAATCCTCTGGGATTTCCCAATCCAAACAGATCAGGTGCTAGAGCGTAACAGACCGGATCTTGTGGTGGTGGACAAGATGCACCACATATACTTCAGAGTTGACGTTGCATGCCACTTTGACGCACGAATAGTCAAGAAGGAAGGCGAAAAGATAGATAGACAGATACAACCCTCTTAGGTAGAAAATAGCCCTGAAATAGAAAATGAAGAAGGCGAAGATAGTGCCAATTATTGTTGGGTCCTTGGGAACAGCATCAAAAGATATGAAGGTGAATATAAAGGAAAATGGAATAGAGTGCACAGTAGAAATGCTACAAAATGTTTTTAAAATGTCAGTTTTATCAGGGCCAAGCTGTGACAAAAACTAACGGTTATCAGCAAACCGTTTCAACAGATGAAATCGAGGCTAAAATATGATTAAACCTGAAACCAAATATTTTAGATGAATAACAGAAATGAGTTTATTTAAAGCAAAACGCTAGAAAGATTTGAGGTGGTCGAGTTATACACCTGAAAACGTTCAGGCAAAAAACGACTGACTATAACGTGATAGTGTTATGTGATTACGTTATATGATGAGAATGGTAAAAACAAGCTGCATCTCATAATCAGGTATGGTGCCACACAATGGCAAACATGTTCGCAAGTGAACATGCATTTGAATATGCAGGCATAAATATACATACGGCCTCAAACGTAACCATAGGAACACAACGATACGTGCGTGTATAATACATAACTAAATAAATGTATATATACATATATCGAGAGAGAGAGAGAGAGATAGAGAGAGAGAGAGAGACAGACAGAGAGAGTCAGACTGACAAATAAAAGTCGATAGATGCATGGATATATGTGTGTGTGTGTGTGTATAAATACACACAGAAACACGCACCACACAAACGAACACACACGCATACGAACACACACATGTATGTATAGTGATACATATATGTGCATGTGTATTCATAAATATATGTGTATACTGATGAATATATTTGCATGTATATATATATATATATATAT
>NC_068995.1:46636007-46636320 GCF_001194135.2 Octopus bimaculoides | reverse complement strand
ACACAGGCACACGCAAACACACACTTATACTTATTCTGATTGCCCAATACTTAGGGTATGTGAGTGTGTGTGTGTGTGTGTGTGCGGGCACGCGCGCGTGTGTATATGTGTCTATCTGCCTGTGTGTACATCCATGTGTATATGTATTTATGCCAGGTTGAAAGCAAATGTCAAAATATCTATCAATTAATTGTCTTTCCTTTCACACATTTTGTCTCGTCTAGATCCCAAAACAATATACATACTAAGCACACAAATATATGTAAATGTGTATAAGGTGTATATGTTTTCACATTATAGTTATATACACACA
>NC_068995.1:46631903-46635657 GCF_001194135.2 Octopus bimaculoides | reverse complement strand
TATATATATATATATATATATATATATGTATGTATATATATGTATGTATGTATGTATGTATGTATGTATGAATATATGGATGCGTGTATGGACTTGTATCTACATGTGTTTGCTTTCCTATCTGTCTACTGCGTATTCGTAATACATAAATAGCAATATTTTCTTTTTTTTTTTCTTAAATATGTGATGATGCAACATGGCCTGTATAATAACAAACTTGTTTATATTCACTGTTTTTCGGTAACTTTAACTAATCTATCTGTTCACATGCTAATCATATTGACAGTATGTAAATAAATGTTTAGCTTTGGTGACAGGCGCTTCACAATATTACAAGTATCAATGTAATTTGAATGTGTTATCATTATATATATACATATATGGCATAAACTGATGAGTAGGTGTAACCTGTGCCTGTTGCTCTTTACCCCTCTCCTGAAAACGGAGAATAGTGTGCATAATGAGAGAGAAAGTGGATATGAAATGCATGTAGTGAGAAACTTTGTAAAGAGAAAGTAGGTAGCAAAGCAAAAGATATTTTGAACCAGACGAAAACTTTTCTAGACGCCATTTTGCATAGACTACGTTTTGTATCATATGTACGGAGCAGATATTATATCATGTGGACAAGAGATAGGAGATAAGAGCACAGTATAATATAATCGTTTTATTTATCTTTTAATTTTAAGGAATATCATATTTGTAATTTCATACCATATTAGATATATATCAATCTTATTAGATACAAGTAATTCGAAGCGATACCTCTACGGATATGAATATTACGTACTTCACAGCTAGAACGAGAAATAAATGAATAGTGCATTAAATAAGAGCATATAGATTTATATGATGTACTTCATTCCATTAAACACAAATTTTCAGCGATATTATTCTCTCTTGTTGAACAGAAATGAACAACCAATAAGCTAACAACATACGATATTTTATTTCGAAAGGAAAATAAAATGGCTTTGTACTCTTACTTTAAATGATAGCTAGGCGGATAGCATTTTGCATTTGTGTGTGTGTGTGTGTGTGTGAGTGTGTGTATGATTTTGTGTCTGTGTTTTTCCCCACCACCACCACCACCACCACCGTTTGACAGCTGGTGCAAGTGTGTTTATATCCCTGTAATATAGCGGTTCGTCAAAATGAACGATAAAATAGTACTCGGCTTTAAGAAAATAATTGCTGGTGCTGATATTCTTCTACTAATAGGCTTCATGGTCGTGCACCAGCATGGCCGCGGTCAAATGACTGAAACAATTGAAAGAGTAAAGAGTAAAAGTGTATATATCTGTGTATGTATATGTACGTGTGTGTGTGTGTATCTTTGTGTTTCTCCTCCCACCTCTTGATAACCAGTGTTAGTTCGTTTACATCCCCATAACTTACAGGTCCGACAAAATAAATCCGATAAAATGAAAACCCATACATAAAATATAAGTACCGTATCGATTTCTTTGACTAAAGCTTTCAAGCTGATGCCTAGACTCTCAGAAATTCAACAAAGGAAACAAATAAAATATGAAATAAAGATATATACACAAATAGGTGCAGGAGTGGCTGTGTGGTAAGTAGCTTGCCTACCAATCACATGGTTCCGGGTTCAGTCACCTTGGGCAAGTGTCTTCTGCTATAGCCTCGGGCCGACCAAAGCCTTGTGAGTGGATTTGGCAGGCGGAAACTGAAAGAAGCCCGTCGTATATATATATATATGTGTATGTGTGTTTGCGTGTCTGTGTTTGTCCCCCCGACATCGCTTGACAACCGAT
The DNA here is from genome assembly GCF_001194135.2 of Octopus bimaculoides. Lineage (NCBI taxonomy): Eukaryota > Metazoa > Mollusca > Cephalopoda > Octopoda > Octopodidae > Octopus > Octopus bimaculoides. Next base: position 46,633,879 of record NC_068995.1, on the reverse strand, counting down.
GCTGGGGTGTTTACGTCCCCGTAACTTAGCGGTTCGGCAAGAGTGACCGATAGAATAAGTACTAGGCTTACAAAGAATAAGTCCTAGGGTCGATTTGCTCGACTGAAGGCGGTGCTCCAGCATGGCCGCGGTCGGATGACTGAAACATGTAAAAGAATAAAAGAGTAACAGTACACAAAAAACAAACAAACATATATTTCCAATCAAAGTAGAATAGTATTTGCCTTTCGTACCAAACATAGCACCTGTATGGCTGCAATATTAATAATATTCAATTTTACCCTTTACATTAAAATACTGTGGTGGGTTGTCATGTCTGGGTTGTCATATTACAAGTAATTTTGAAGTCAGTTGTGCACTTCATGTCAAATCACATCATTTAAGCAAGCATAATCTTTGTCGCGTTTTAGACAATATATTTTCTATATAGAGTAAATAATTAACTGGTGGCAAATATACACTAATTAAGCATCAAATCTCCATTGGTGCCTCGAAGACTGAACTGATTATGGCGAGCAATTATTATTTTAGTAAAATGGTCTGATACGTTGTTACTTGTTTAAAGTCACCTCCGCCCCAGTATAATGTCTATCTATGTAGGATTAATTGGACAAACTTGTTTGCACTAATTTTCATGCTGGATAGTTTGTGTCACTGTCGAATGCAGTACAATTACAATTAGTGGAGAAGACTAATATTATCTTTACAACTTTTTCTTTGACTTTCCATGTTGTATAATTTTCATCACTATGTAATAACTGAGACCCACACACACAATATATATGAGTGTGTCTGTATATATTTGTATATATACGTATATATATGTATGTATATGTATATATCTATATATAGTATGTATGTAAATATGTATGTATATATATGTGTGTGTGTGTATGTGTGTGTGTGTGTATGTATGTATGCGCAGGAGTGGCTGTGTGGTAAGTAGCTTGCTCACCAACCACATAGTTCCGCTTTCAGTCCCACTGCGTGACACCTTGGGCAAGTGCCTTCTGCTATATCCTCGGGCCGACCAAAGCCTTGTGAGTGGATTTGGTGAAAGGAAACAGAATGAAGCCGGTCGTATATATGTCTATATGTGTATGTGTGTGTGTGTGTGTGTGTGTGTGTGTGTGTGTGTTTGTCTGTGTGTGTATGTTTGTGTGTCTGTGTTTTCCCCCCACTAAAAATGTAACGTAAAAATGGAAGATACACTGCTTCGCGATTTCTATCTGGCGTGATAAGGGTTGTGCCAGGTTGCTGACTTATGTCAAGCTATTACAAAAATATACGTCCAGTTTCCGCACAGTTTGCGTCTACCAAATGCTATTGATTCGGCCAAAGCTAAACTATGGCAATAAAACCTATCTAAGGAGCAGTGATATAGACTGTACCAGGAACACTAGCATAAAAATTAAAGTAATTAACCACTACGACACATCACCCTCTCTACGGTTTATATATGCACATAGAAAGAAATACATGCACACACACGTAAAAAATAAATATGAGTGTTATGCGCATCCACACACTCTCACACACACATATACATATACATACACAAACACGCACATATACATATATACATACATACATACATAGACGTACATGAACATGTACACGTACGTATATATTTAAATCAATTTATACACAGATACACACACTCAGAATTCTATCTATTTAACTATCTATTTATCTATAACTTTATATGTGTGCTCGTGTATGTGCGCGTGTATGTGAGCGTGTGTTTGTGTGCGTGTGTGTTGTGTTCACATACATATATCTGTGCTGTATGCGTACATCCACATGAATGTACCTCATATATGAATACACATATATTTCTACCTTTATGGGTGTGAACACCATTACAATTTCCCATGGTCCTAAACCTGGCAGTTGTCCCCTTGTGTATAGCACCCTACCAACCGTATCTAACGAATATATATATATATATATATATATATATATATATATATATA
>NC_068995.1:46625183-46631604 GCF_001194135.2 Octopus bimaculoides | reverse complement strand
TATATATATATATATACATATATACATACATACATAATTACACAAGAATAAAAATTACGTATGAAACGCCACAATGACGTATGGCACTCCTCAGCGATTTGGGTTTAATAATGGAATATTTTAGCGCCAAAAGAGAAACGCTCAAACGTGGACGATGTCTTTTGCTAGTGTCAATAAATTAGGTCAATGTTTTTATGTATTTATTTATTTATTTATTTATTTTATTCGTTTATTTTTGCTTATACAATCGTTGTTTGCTTCAATAATAATTATTAATATGGCGGGGCGACTTCTATTTTTGTAATGTTACATTTTCTTATTCCACGAATGAGCTCCTGAAATATACACACCTTCTTCTTGTACTTCAACGTCGTCGTCATTGTGTTCTCCTTCTTCTCCTTCCTCTTCCTCTTCTTCTTCTTCTTCTTTTTCTTCTTCTTCTTCTTCTTTTCATTATTATTATTATTATTAATATTATTATTATTATTCCTCTTCTTCCTTTTCTTCTTCTTCTTCTTCTTTTTCTTCTTCTTCTTCTCCTTCTTCTCCTTCTCCCCTCTTCATTCTCTTTTCTCTCTTTCTCCACTCCCATCCTCATTCTTCTTCTGCTTCTCTACTCCTTACCTCCTCCTCCTCCTCCTCCTCCTCCTCCTCGTACTACTACTACTACTACTACTACTACTACTACTACTACTATTACTATTACTACTACTACTACCACTACTACTACTACGATTTCTCTAATGATGTTTTCCTTTAGTTGTACCAGGGTCTCCGGTTTGTTAACGTAAACCCCTCTCTTTCAGGTATCCCCACAAGTACAAATCTGAGCTGGTAAAGTCTAGGGAACGTGAAGGCCATTCAAAGCAGTCCTCACTCTTGGTTCCAGCAAGATGGGGCAACTGCCCATACTGCAAGAGAAACAATGCAGTTGCTACGACAGTGCTTTGGAGAGAAAATAATCTCCCGCCATGGCAATGTTAACTGTCCTTCACATTCCCTAGAACATCATTAGGGAAATCGGAGAAGTGGGGTCTGAAACGCTTGAGGGTGTTATGGTGCAAGTTTTGGGAAAGAGCACGGGATTGCAAAGACGAAAATGGCTGCCATTTAAGCGTTGTCATTTTTCAAATGTGATGTAGTAGTGTTGCAAAATGTGACTTATGCATATTAATTTCAATTAGGTCCTTTATATTGTATCAACATTTTATGTATTTATTTGTAAAGTTAAGGGAGTTATTAAAAATTGAAATACACCAGTGACTTTTGGGACGCACTGTGAATGCATACATTTTATACGATTTTTACCCATTATTCTACACAATATTTCATGATTTCCCCTAATACTTGTTTAGGTCTTACTTATTATTTACCTATGCTAACAGTATTTTCTTGGCTTATTCTCTTCGTTCTATTTTCCCTGTGTTTTCTACTAGGGCCTTGTAAGTGGGTTTGGTAGATGGAAACTGAAAGAAGCTCGTCGTATAGATATCTGTATGCATATCTATGCGTTAGCGGTTCGGCTTAAGTTACTAATAGAATAAGTACCACGCTTATGAAATAAGCAGTGCCCTGCCACAGTATGGCTACAGTCTAATGACTGAAACAAGTAAAATTTTTAAAATATTCATCTATCAGTATATATGTGCGTACGAGCGTGCGCGTGTGTATCTGTGTGTGTATGAAGCTTAAGTGTTTAATCGCATTACTACCTCTTTATACGCATATACATAAATATGTGTGTTAGTGTATATGTAAATACACATATGTTGACTGTGAGCATTCATTACGTTTTAAGCAATATAGCGCTCGTATTTTAAATCAAAAGTAACCTTCAATATGAAAGTTTATAAGAAAGCAGACTGTGCTATTTCAAATATGTTACATATTACAGAAATTCGATGAATTGCTTCTCTCGTATCATATCGGTTAGTCTATGAATACCTTCATATACATACATACATACATACATATATATATATATATATATATATATATATATATATGTGTGTGTGTGTGTGTGTGTGTGTGTGTGTCTATATATATGTATATATATATATATATATATATGTATATATACATATATACATATATACATCTATATATATATATACACACACATATATATATATATATGTATGTATATGCATATATACATATATATACATATATATATATTTAGTTATAAATATATATACACATTCACACACGCGCATATATTTGTGTGTGTGTGCGCGAGCGCGTTTATGTTTTTTAAGTAGTGTTGTAGGGTGGTAGTGTTAGTGGTATGTGTGTGAAGGCTGTCAACCATAAAAAAGGCTTGTGTATGCAGTAAATATTTGGGCTAATGCGCCCCAATTTATGTAATTGTATCAGTTATTTGATTTGAAATGGCGTGGTTGAGTGAAAGAGATTTCTTTTTTCTTTTCTTTTCTTCGGAGTGTCACTCCTTGTCTCTTCTGTGTGTACAAAAACAAAACGTGACAATAGAAAGAAAAAGAAGGAAAATCTCAAGAGGTATGAGACACAAAAACACAGATACAAGAAAATGAAATGAGAAATATCAAAACGACGAAACAAATTAGAAGTGAATATAATTCTGATTTTTTAAAATATCTAACTGGTTTTGTCCTCTCGCGATATTTACTGTTTTATACCTCATTAATTTCTCGCATTAATTAACAAATTCTTTAATGAATGACACAGTGATTTTAATAATAGAACGATAAAAAGATAAATAAAAAGGAGACAAGAAAATGAATGGAATGGCGACGCACTTGTAGGCAAAATAATATATTTTTGTGTTTTTTTTGTTTTAGTTATGTCTTTTAATGTTTATGCTTTCAGCTATAGGTAACTTAAATTGACCAATGGGATCCGAGCTTCTATGTGATCGCTCCGGATGCTAGAAATAGCAGTGTAAACTCTTGCAACCGCCACATCAGTGTCTTAGTAAATGAACAATATATTTCGTAGTCTACATTCATAGTTAAAATGTATATGAGAAAAAATATATAGAAAATGCATGGAAAATATCTCTGATGAATTCACGGGTCCAATATAAACGTAATTTCAAATACAAGTGTTTTCATACTGGCTAACCGAGAGCGTGAAACCAATGGCACTAGACATTTAATGTTGATTCCAGTACCGCAATAATTAACATATCTTCTGTATTGCATGCTCTTTCTCCCAGTTCATTACTAACATGTGTGCTTGCGTGTGCATCGTGTGCGTGCATACATCTGTGAAAATATAATCACATACAAATACAACTACATATAAATTATTACTCATTAATTAAACAAAACGATAAACGGTTTGTACATTTTAATTACGAGGCCAACCTTGGATGCCTGCAGCTAGTTAAAATAATTTTGATTATAAATGTATTCTTCATATTATTGCATATTTTAATTAGAATAATATTAATTTCTTTTGGTGCAATATTCGACTTCAAATACATTCACGCATATACATTCATGCATATACGCAAATGTATATAAAGAAGCATACATTGCATATTGTATGATTTCATAGATACATATATGTAATATTCAGACACACAAACGCATATATATATATACTCATATATACAAAAATATGCATTTGTGTATATATTGCATATTATGTAATTCTCTATAAAGCTTCGTGTATATATATATATATATATATATATACACTCATACATAGACAAATATGTATTGCATATTACGTAATTTTCTATAAAGATGCGTATATATATATATATATATATACACACACACACACACACACATATGTATATGTATGTGAGGACTTTGTGTGTGTGTGAGCGTGCGCGCGTGCGCGCTCGCGTGTGTGTGTGTGTTACAGAATAAAACGATGCAACTTAAGCCGACATTGTGTATGTGAATTAATTAAAATTTATCAAATACACTGGACAATCGTAAAACGATTCTGATTTTTTGCATTCAATTTCTGTAATCTATACTTCAACCGTCTTAGATTTTATGGTCTTATTCTATAGCGTAACAACATCAAAACAAACACTGCTTGAATTGAGTTCCTGTGGTTTATGTAAATCTACAGGCATGCTTTCGCGTGGAGGTTTATATAAGCTTCTTGCTATGTATGTATGTATGTATGTATGTATGTATGTATGTATGTACGTATGTGAAGGCGCGTGGCTTAGTGGTTAGGGGCACTCGGCTCACGATCGTGAGGTCGTGAATTCGATTCCCGGCGACGCGTTGTGTCCTTGAGCAAGACACTTTATTTCACGTTGCTCCAGTCCACTCAGCTGGCCAACAAATGAGTAGTACCTGTATTTCAAAGGGTCTGCCTTGTCACACTCTATGCCACGCCGAATCTCTCTGAGAACTACGTTAAGGGTACACGTGTCTGTGGAGTGCTCAGCCACTTGCAAGTTAATTTCAAGTGCAAGCTGTTCCGTTGATCGTATCAGCTGGGACCCTCGTCGTCGTAACCGACGTAGTGCTCCTTTATGTATGTATGTATGTATGTATGTACGAGGTGGTGCTGAAATGTTCCTGGCCTTGGGTAACGGAACACACAGAAGGATCAGTTTATTATTATTCTATTCAACATATTCCCCTCTCAGAATCACACTCTTATTGCAGCGATCCATCATTTTTTTCTAAGCCTTGTAAAAGAACTCGATAGGTTGGGCTTCCAGCCAGGCCTTTCGCGATACCCTTAAAGCCATGAAATTTTTAGAACTTTCTCGTATGTATGTATGTATGTACGTATGCATGTATATATGTATGTATTTATTTTGATGGACAGTTGTTGACGGTGTTTCATTGTAAAGATACTGTATGTACTCCATTAAAGTGGTGCCAATATCTGCAGTAGTGCTAGTGGTGATGGTCGTTATATGTGACGATGTCTTTGTCTTGTGTTAGCCACTCTTTATTTGGCTAACATTCAAAGATAATGTACCATTCCAAAAAAGGAGACGTAAATATACGCTGAATTGCGATAAGGTAATGGAGCTGAGCTTTTGGTGCAGACTATATAAGGTTCTTATCCACGCGAAAAGGGAGAGAGAGAGAGAGAGAGAGAGAGAGAGAGAGAGAGAGAGAGAGAGAGAGAGAGAGAGAGAGAAAGAGAGAAAGAGAGAGACATACACATACTGAAGGAACGCTGCAATAAGTGTATGACTCTGAGACGGAATGGAATGAAAGAATGAAATCATAATTAACTGATCCTCCTGCATTTTCTTTTACGCATAGCTTTTCTGCAACCCCTCGTATAAATGTATTTATGTATATGTATGTGAGGCAGCACGAAATTTTGTCAGCGAACAGGTTGCGGTTTCAAAGCGACGTAAATATTTTGCCGCAAATTAAATTCAAACGTTGAAGTGAATCTAACGGTTTTTGTGCGTTCTTATAATGGCTTATAAACACCTTCCACGCTGTAATTATTTATATGTGTGTTTGTGCGTGCATATTTATGTATGTATATGTATACATATGTACGTATTTATGTATGGATGTACGGGATGGTACCGGTGATTTCCTGGCTTTTACGGGTTTCGCGAAAGGCCTGATTGGAGGACCAAACTTCGGAGTTCTTTTACAGGGTTTAGAAAAACTGAAGGACCACTATGAGAATCTGAGAATAAAATTCTCCTGATTCTCCTGTGTTTTCTTTTAAACCAAAACCAGGAACTTTTCAGCACCCCCCTTGGAGAATATCGCCCCCTGCCGTTTGATCACACATTATGTTACGAAATATATTGAACAGATAGAGAGGGAGGAGAAAAAGAAAGTTACAACGTGAGGAGTGAGAGAGAAAGAGTAGGACGAGAGAGATATAGATAGACAGAGAGACAGAGAAAGCAAAAATCAGTTGAGCTTATATTATAAAGCCCGCAGGGTACACTTCAGTATACTCATACATAAGTCAATACATTTTATATAGAAAGAAATCGTTTAATTTCATGAGTATTTGTCTTATTCGTATTCATTTATTTATTTATTTATTTATTTATTTAAGTTCGTTTTTGCCCGATTTTCGTTTTTAATTAACTTTGTTTACGAAAACTTTTTGAGAGTTGACTGAAGCGTAAAATCCAATTCTGACAAAATGGGTGGCAGGTTTGGTGTGAAGTAGAGGAGGGAAGGAGGAGGAGGACGGATACTGTAGCTTTTAATTGCGTTAAAAGTGTTATAAAATAACTAAATATTCCTAATAATAAAAATCGTTTTCATAATAATAAAAACAACATCAATAATACTAATAATGATAATAATAATAATAATGATGATGTTGGATTTAATAAAGTAGTAGTAGTAGTAGTAGTAGTAGTAGTAGTAGTAGTAGTAGTAGTAGTGGTGGTGGTGGTGGTGGTGGTGGTGGTGGTGGTGGTGGTATTAGTAGTAGTTTTATATTAAATAAAAACAGTAAATTC
>NC_068995.1:46618495-46619258 GCF_001194135.2 Octopus bimaculoides | reverse complement strand
TATACACATGTATGTATATGTATATATGCGTATGTAGGTGTATATACATATATGTGCATGTAAGTGCATATGTATGTATATATATATGTGTGTGTGTGTGTGTGTGTGTGTACACACACACCGTTTTACTATCTTGCTTTAGTCATTCGTTTGTAGCCCTGCTGGAGCAACAGCATATAGTCCTAGTGAAAGAAACCAATAGCGGTTTAAACGTACTGATGGAACGAACAAAGACTCATATACACACATTCACACACGATGAGAGCCCCGTAGTACGACTGAATGCGGATCAGCCTGAGGTTTACACACCTTCATATTTAAACCTACACATTTCTACCCCCAACCCCAAAGTACATGATAATATCTTTTTGCAAAACAATTTTGATGTTTGCACAAGAACCTCTAGGATATTTTCTTCCTTTTGTTTTTCCTTTTATGCACATTTGTTGTCAGTCATATAAGGCAGACGATTTATTTTGACCGTGGTTTTAGCAAGCTAATAGACACACCAGAATTTTGTCAGTAATGCTTATTGCAGGGAAAAATGCAATCACGAAAAGCAATTACCCTTGCATCTATATCATCATATACACGTAAAAATATAAACTTATAGCCTTACATAGCCTTCTCCAACAATATAAACTTATAGCCTTACATAGCCTTCTCCAACAATATAAACTTATAGCCTTACATAGCCTTCTCCAACAATATAAACTTATAGCCTTACATAGCCTTCTCCAACAATATAAACTTATAGCCTTAC
>NC_068995.1:46613673-46614900 GCF_001194135.2 Octopus bimaculoides | reverse complement strand
TATATATATATATATATATATATGTATATATGTAAATGTATGTATGTGTGTATGAATATATATTGTATATAAGTGTGTGTGTGTGTGTGTAGATATATACGGACCCGGCGGGAAATGCAAATTAGATAGTTTGATAGACAGCTACGTGTATTTCTAGGCATATATGTATATTTACATACATATACCTTTATGCACGGACACGCGAACACCCCCCCACACACACACACATACATACATACACAAAACACACACACACGCACATGTACGAACGTCTATTTACATCCATGTCTACATGCACGAACAGGCGCACGGTCTCATATGTAAACTCATAACGAGGTAAATGTACATAGTACATATATATATATACCTAATCACTTACGTACGTTCAGACAAGTTGTACATACATACAGATGCGTGCAAGCGTTTCTGTACATCCAAAGAATTCGTGCACATATACACAAACACACATAGTACCTTCATATATATATATATATATATATATATATATATACATATATATTTACACAAACATATATACATATACATATATATATATATACATAGCTATACATTCACACATACACATCTATATATATTTATATATATACAAATGACGGTGAATAATTACACGTATCTTCTATGTCAAGCAAATATTTCCAAACATCAGCAGAGATCTTCAGGTCGTTCACTCTTTTTGATATGATCATTAAGTGCAATAGACACTGAGTAGTGTTAATTATATTTTACACAAACTGTTTTGTTTTTTTAAATATATTCTTACTTTTATTTCTAGGCATGGTCCGCCTCTAGTTTTCAATATTTCGCAGTCAATTTAAAGCAATTTAAGGGATTTAATTATGGGTAAATATGGAGTACTGAATCCACATGAGTAACGTTGTTATGGTTACATGCGCTATCATTGTTGTCCGCAACCAGAGAGGGTAACGCCGTTGATTGAGACGTTATCTAACGGAAACACCCTAGCATCTGGCTTTCTGGCCTGCCGTCTCCTCGCTCTGTTATCCGTCTCCATAATAATAGCTTGTCCTCCTCAGGTACCCTCGATTCTCGCTTCATCTTTTTCCTTCTACCGACTGCGCGGTAGAACCCTAAGCATCTATCCACAAGAGCCTGTAGACCACCGCGCGGCCCAGTGACCAGGTGGTTGAAGCCAATGGCGATTTTATTGAATAAATTTCTTCTTTAGTATTTCAGGATATTTTTATG
>NC_068995.1:46606173-46608673 GCF_001194135.2 Octopus bimaculoides | reverse complement strand
CAGGCGTCGATTCTTTGTAGTCGCCTGCTAGCAACTTTCTGAGGCATTTCGCTTTCCTTTACGTTCTGAGTTCAATTTCTGCCTAGGCTATCTATGCTTTCATCCTCTCAGGATCGATGAAATAAGTACCACTTGAGTACTGGGTTCAATTTAATCGACTTAACCTGCCCTCAAAATTGCAGGTCTTGTGCCAAGATTTGAAACTAATATTTAAATAGCAAGAAATTATGAAGATAGAAAAAAAAAACAATATAAGTGAATAAGTAATATAACTTGATTAACAGTGCCATATATGGGAACCAATTCCTGGTTTGTTTGGATATTATTATACTCTCATCAGTAAATCATTTTTTTTTCATTCTTTTGCCGAAAAAGAGTCGAGGCCATCAAATTCCTGTTTAAGGAATTCGGCACTGGCTGTTGAGTTTACCAAATATCGGTCAATACCATTCCAAAAATACTGTTCTTCTTAAAGAATGTTTAGCTAGCAGGTTAACAATCTAAAGAATTTGTCTTTGCTAATTTTTCAGAGAATCTTATTGACATTATCACTGGAAACAGTGAAAAAGAGGTGGTGAATTTATGAGTCTTAGTTTCCCGTAAAGCTAATTTATTTTAATGATTCTAACAGCTGAACTTGACGGAATTTACCTGATAAACTCAATGGATGGATACTTAGGAATTATTTATTTATAAATTTGTATCTATTTACGTTTGGTTGATGGCAAAATACTAAATCGGGATGAAATGCTAAGATAACATTAAACAACAGCAACAACGAACATACACTATCATCGCTACCACTTCTACTACCATTGCTAATACTAGTAATAATAAAGATTTCAAATTTTGACACAAGGCTAGAAATTTAGTGGGAGAAGATAAATCGATTACATCGACCCCAGTACTCAACTGGTACTTATTTTATTGACCCCGAAAGGATGAATGGCAAAGTCGATCTCGGCAGAATTTGAATTCAGAACTTAAGTAGAACCAACTGCCGCTAAGCATTTTGTCCGGAGCGGTAACGATTCTGCAAATTTCCCGCTTTATCCCTACTACTACTAATAATAATGATGATTCCAAATCTTGGTACAAGGCCAGCAAGTTCGGAGAAAAGTTTAAGTCAATTACATCGACCCCAGTACTCAACTGGTACTTACTTTATCGACCTGTGAATGATGAACGGTAAAGACGACACAGGCAGGATTTGAACTAACAACGGAATGAGTCGGAAGAAACGCTGCTATGCATTTTGCCCAATGTGCTAACGTTTCTACCATCTCGCCGCCTTACTAATATCCTCAAACGATGACAGTTACTATTATATTCCTTCTAGCTGAAGTGCAGGCTTTGACTCTGTGGCATGACATCTTGGAGTTCATTTTGTCAACATTGAAGACAGTTTTCTCGCTTGACAATATTCTCAACCACCATTTTCTAAGGGAGTCAGAGGCCCTTACAAGCATAAAGAAACATGTATGGTGCTCTGACCTCCCTAAATTAGTTGTTCTGAACCGGGGTCCATATCAGCACTTGGGATTCATATGAGCCCTTGGGATTCATATGAGCTCTTGGGATTCATATGAGCCTTGGGGTCTATATGAGCCTTGTGGGGTCTATATACAATTTTGCTGTTGGAATTTATGTGTAATTTATTGGTTACATTTCTATAATACACAAAATATTTTAACAATGTTTCATAGAATTCCTAATGATATTTAATTATTAACATATAATAGTATTTTTTTTTCATACATCGAATGCTTATGAGGGGTCCACATGAGTAAAATAGGAAACAAAGGGATCCATAGAAAAAAAAAGATGTTTGAGAACCACTGCCCTAAATAATAGGCAAAACTATATGTAGTTTAATATGAAGGAATCCGAGCAAAAACAAACAAAACCAAACAGACAGATAAAGCAAAAAAAAAAACCGTATAAATAAATCAACAGTACAACTACCACCACTACAACAACAACAACAACCGCAGCAGCAGCAGCAGCAAAGCAAACTAAAATAATCCATCAAATTTCCATCGTTTGACAATAATGTGTCCTCTTATCAACTGACCGATTTTTTTTTTATACTTTTGGTTCATCTGTCTGTATGTCTGTGTGTAACTGTGTGTTTGTGTGTTTGAGCATGTGTGTGATCATGTGTGTGATCATGTGTGCGTGTGTGTGTGTGTGTATGTGCGTGTGTGTGTGCGTGTGTGATATTTTTATCTAGTACACTGCACTCACATTATAACAATACCACGGCCGCCGTCGCCACCCTCACTACAATCATCATCATCATCATCATCATCATCATCATCATCATCATCATCGTCATCATCATCATCATCATCATCGTCATCATCATCGTCATCATCATCATCACCATCCTGATCATCATTGACATCTTCCTCGTTGTTGTATTCATCATCATCATCATCATCAGCAACAACACAAGAAATTTAAACCTTGCTACAATCAACAACAAAACAACAAGACT
>NC_068995.1:46603615-46605749 GCF_001194135.2 Octopus bimaculoides | reverse complement strand
ACCACCACCAACACAGTCACCGCCATCACCAGCATCAGCATTAACTGCACCACCACAGCGAAAACCCGTTACCACCACCACCGCCGCCGCCGCCGCCGCCGCCGCCATCACCATCGCCAGCACAATTATCCCCACCGCTGCCACCATGCGCAACGCTAGCCTCGTCCTCGGAGAGCCTGTATATTCAAAGAGAGAAAGAGAGAGAGAGAGACGAAGAAGAAGAGAGGGTGAGAGAGAAGAGAGGGAGACAGTCAGACAGAGACAGACAAAGATAAAGAAAAAGAGGAAGAAAAAAGAGAACGAAAAAGGGGAGGGGCAAAAATTCTTTAACGGGATTTCAAATATGTCCTTTTATATCCTCCACAATAAAACACTGTTATAGTTGTTGTTGTTGTTCTTGTTTTGTTATTGTTGTTGTTATTGTTGTTGTGGTGGTGGTGAAGGCAGCGTTTGTTCTCAATGTTGTGGTTTCTGTAATAGTTTCTCATGGTAGTATAGCCGTTGTTGTTGTTCTTCTTGTTCTTGTTCTTGTTCTTGTTCTTGTTGTTACGGGAACTCTTTAAAAGACGGTAAGCGGACAATCGATAGAGCGTCGGAAAATAAGCTTTCCTGCATTTTACTCCGGCTCTTTACGTTCTGAGTTCAAATCCACCCCACGGTCATCATTGCCATTTCATTCTTTCGGTTGGTGGGAGGGGGAGGTTCATAAAATAAATACCAGTCAAATACTGTATTAGATGTTATCAAGTGACGCCCCCCACCCCGTGGCCCTCAATATAGGTTTCAAATTTTGGCACAAGGCCAGGAAGTTTGGGGAAGGGAACCAGTCGATTACATCGACCCCAGCGCTCAGCTGGTACGTATTTTATCGAATCCGATTGATGAAATGCAAAGTCGCCGCCCGCTATAGTTAGTAATCCTTTCTAATATAGGCACAAGGCTTGAAATTTTGGAGGAGGGGGCTAGTCGATTACATCGACTGCAGTGCGTAACTGGTACTTATTTTATCTACTCCGAAAAGATGAAAGGCAAAATCGACCTCGGTGGAATTTGAACTCAGAACGTAAAGAGTCAGAATAAGATCCACTATCGATTCTGCCAGCTCACCGCCCGCTATAACTAACGACAGAGCCAAATTTTGGCACAAAGACAGAAATATCAGAGGAAGGAAGAATCGAGTTCATTAAATCCCAGTGTTTAACTGGTACGTATTTTATTGACACCAAAAGGTATGAAAGGCAAAGTCGACCTCGTCGGAATTTGAACTCAGAACGTAACGGCAGACAAAATACCGCTAAGCATTTCGCCCGGTGTCTTAAGGATTCTGCCAGCTCGCTGCCTGCTTTAATTAATATAGGTTTATAACTGAGTCACGAGGTGAGCAGTTTTAAAAGGAGAGGTATCAGTCGATATCATTACTTGACTGATGCATTCTCATGTGGAATCCGATAAAATGAATGGTGGGACTTGAATTGACAACATAAAAACCTGGGAAGAATGATTGACGCTACGTCTTCTTTTCCTTTTTGACATTCTAATGATTCTGTTTAATTTCCACTTATAATAATTCTTTCTGATCTTTTTTTTTAACAAAGGCAGCAATTTTGAGTGAAACTGGAAATCGATTGCATCAAACCCCAATGCTCAACCGGTACTTATTTTAAGAACTCCGAAAAGATAATAAGCAATGTCGACCTCGGTGGAAGTTGAAATAACAAGGTAATGAGTCGGAAGAAATGCCGCTAAACATTTTATCCGATTCGTTTCTCATTTAAATATAAAACTAAGAATCGATCCCAGTATTTCACTGGTACTTTATCGAACTAAAGAGAAGGATTAGCAAAGCTGACTTCGACGGAAATTGATTCATATTCTACTTCTTCGATGAACTTACTCATGTTTATTTTTCTTATCTTACTATTTTGTTTCTTCTTCTCCTTTTGTCTATTTTGACAAAGAACCAAAACTCCGAAACGCGTGTATAGATCTCTTTTTTATTTTTTACTTTTTTGTCTTTACAACCGAATACATTGAATTCTTGTACACGTTTATTGTTCATCGTTTTTGTTGGTGTTTTTTTTTTCGTTTTTTATTTATAATTTGCCTTCTATGAATTGCAATATTGTTGTTGTTG
>NC_068995.1:46603004-46603605 GCF_001194135.2 Octopus bimaculoides | reverse complement strand
TTGGTGCCAGCAGAAGGGGTTGCGAGGTAGCAGCGGCAGCTGGGGTGCCAGTATCGGTGAGGGGTGGGGTGCGAGGCTAAGGACGTTGTTCCTTATTGTGTTGGTTGTTGTGATGATGCTCGATGCGGCAGTAACAGTAACATTCGTGATTACAAAATGGTGGCGGTGACGGGGTGGTTGTGGTGGTGGTGGTGGTGGTGGTGGTTTGTTTCTTTGCAGAGTTCACCATACTGGAAAAGAAAGGTTGACCTTTAGAGAGAGTGAGAGAGACAGGGGGGTGGTCATATAAAGTGGAAAAGAACTTCATCGACAGGAATGTTCCTCTTGAATTGTGTTTAAAAGAGACGACCACTCAACAAAACAGATAATTATGAATAATCAGTCGCAGATAATAATATTCACCAACATAGGAACACACGCCCGTAGGGATGGACATATTTCTGTGTATTTCTGCGTTTCTTCCCGTGTGTCTGTGTGAGTGTGTCATACATATGTTTGTGTGTGTCTGTATATATGTATGTATGTATGTATGCATGTATGTATGTACATATGTATATATGTATATATATATATATATATATATATATATATATATATATAT
>NC_068995.1:46600621-46602994 GCF_001194135.2 Octopus bimaculoides | reverse complement strand
ATCTTGTAATACATCACAGGCCACTATGCACTTTGCACCTTTTTAGCTTTCGAACTGCATCGCCCCGCTGGATAGGAAGGCAGGTAAACATTTTTCACAGGGATACACATTTTCAGCATATATATATATATATATGTGTATATATAATATACATACATTCGTGGGCGCACGCACACGCAAACACACACATATATCCACATGCATATATATTTATATATACATATATATAGTGTGTATGTGTGTGGAGGTTTCACAGTATTAACCATAAACAGTAAATTAGATACACACCACAACCAATTAAATCCGTTGATCCTTGGTGTTTTATAGAAGTAGAAACCCCCAGTTTTTTATTATATGCATAATGCATTGACTTCTTTAAATATAATACTACTCACAAAAGCAAAATCTATACCACATAATCTTAAGAGTTAATTAAAGTCACATTAAAATTTGATGGGTACATCTCTTCATTAAATAAATTTCCCCTTGAAGCCTGTGTTGGAAGGTCATTATTATGATATTTGTTAGCAGGGAAGATGGGAAAGGTAACTTTTTTAATCTTAAACTGGAGTACGGCATTCAATATTTTTTAGTCGAAATAATTGCCACGACTATTAATATTTTTAAAGTCTGGTACGTTTTCTCTCTGTTCTTTTGGCGAATCTCTTCGTTTCGGGGAAGTAAACACATCAATACTGGTTGTCAAGCATTGGTGGGGGACATAAAGAGGCATATACCTACATATATATATATACATGTATATGCATACATATATACATATAGATATGTATATATCTATATGTATTCTTAGAGTTGTAATTTCCGAAGCGTCAGTGAATTTGCGAAAGTTTGTCTTATACAGTGGTAGTGATGGTTTATGGTTAGTGATGGCTTTAGTGTTTCTTTTCCGCGGAAGATGAGGTGCGGTTACACATTTTGGCTGCGTACGGTTACAGTGTGTTTCGTTGCGGAAGCGATGTCTCCAATTATGGATACAAAAAATGGCGGCGAGCTGGTAGAAACGTTAGCACGCCGGGCGAAATGCTTAGCGGTATTTCGTCTGCCGCTACGTTCTGAGTTCAAATTCCACCGAGGTCGACTATGCTTTCATCCTTTCGGGGTCGATAAAATTAAGTACCAGTTACGCACTGGGGTCAATATAATCGACTTAATCCGTTTGTCTGTCCTTGATTGTCCCCACTGTTTAGCCCCTTGTGGGTAGTAAAGAAATAATACAAAAAATGGGGAACGAATATCCAGGCCATACAGACATATGCATTATAAATATGTATATATGTACGTATATCAGCATGTATGTGTGTACATATGTGTGAGTGCGTGTGTGTGTGAGTGGAGATGTGTATGTGTGTGCTCGCATGCGTGCATGCGTGTTAAGGTGCATGATATAATCGTTAGCGTATTGAACTCATGAACGAAGGATAGTGTTTGGATTAATAGACTAAGCGATGCATTATATACTTGAGCAAAAATGAGAATTCAACGATCACTTACTACGGTCACTTACTTGGCTATATAATGTTATAACTCGTACGTAACCTTAACATTTAGCGCATGTCTTGCTTTTGTATGTTGGTTCCCTGACGATGAGTATATGTGCAATTCCAGCACCTCTTACTTCTTTGGAGTAGAGTTCACATATATTTTGAAACATATCTAGGAATTAAAGGAACGTATTGTTTATATGCGTTTTGCTCCATTTATTATTATTCTTCATATCTACTCAAAATACATCACTTTAACTTGGTATTTCCTAGTGTTTCTGTGATTTTTGCTACCCATGGTAACTATCAAAATATTTACATTATCAAAGTTTTTTCAACCGAGATAATATTAACATATACATAAATTATATATATATACATATATATATTGTTCATTGTACGCAGTATACAGTTAAAATCTACAACTAGTTTTATACAATTGGCACGTTTTTTTTTTTTGGTAACACGCCAACTGTCACCAAGCGTATACATTGCCACCTTACTTGGAGTCACCAGTCGTACTAGAAAAACCTTCCTAGACCACGTTCCCAAAGTATGAAACTATTGGTAGCTCATATATACACTGTTTGATTTAAACGATAAATGTTATAGATGCATATAAATACATACAGACACACACTCATGCACACACACTCGCACGCACAAACATACACATATTTAGATTCCAATTCTTCTCTGTGTATCTGTGTGTGTATCTGTGTGTGTATGTGTGTGTGTGTGTGTGTGTATGTGTGAGTTTGTGCATATCTCTGTATCAGTCACTGTGTACGGATGTTTGTATGTAATTATGCATGTATGTATGTGTGTGTATATGTATGTATATATATATATATATATATATATATATATA
>NC_068995.1:46600062-46600353 GCF_001194135.2 Octopus bimaculoides | reverse complement strand
TCTCTCTCTCTCTCTCTCTCTCTCTCTCTCTCTTTATGTCTCGCTCTCTCTTACTCTTTCTCTTTCCCTGTCTCACCTCCCACTACCTCTCTCTCTCTCTCTCTCTCTCTTTCACCTATTCATTTTTGTCCCTCACTCTCGCACTCTCTATTCTTGTCTTTCTGTATGTTTGGGTGTGTGCCTGTGTGTGTGTGCTCACGCATGCACAGAATCACGCTCACAAAGGAACACAGTTCACATCTATGTGTGTGCTTATACATCCATATGTATATGTGAGAATGTTTATATATA
>NC_068995.1:46595392-46595959 GCF_001194135.2 Octopus bimaculoides | reverse complement strand
ATATGTATATATATATATGATAGTTAGATAAATATAAAATTGAATGTGCATGTATATATGTATATATACACACACATTTATATTTATATATATATATATAGACATCTATATATATGTATACACATTGAAGGCACGTCTATTTATGAAACTCATTAGCCAGGATATTATCCTAGAATGAACCCCGAACCGGCGTGTCAATATGGATCTATTTATACTAAAGAATATTTTGCCCTTAATTTTGAATGATGTTAAACAAACACATAATTGTTCTTTATGACGAAGGTCTTTTATAAATGTCTTCAATAATCGTATGAAGATTATTGGAAACATTTTTATAATTAATTGGACCAGAAATTGATTTCTTGTCTTCGTTTAAACAACATTAGCTGAAGCAATTTGAAGCATATGTACTTATAACCGCATACGCTACTGATAGCCTGATACACGTTTGCATCAGTATATAATGTCTGTGTTTATGTGCGTGCGTTTGTGAACGTGTACGAGCGAGCACGAGTCTGTGTGTTTGTGTGTGTGTGTGTGTGTGTGTGTGTGTGTGTGTGTGTGTGT
>NC_068995.1:46594726-46595259 GCF_001194135.2 Octopus bimaculoides | reverse complement strand
CTGTTAATTAATATTATATATATATATATATATATACATACGCATAGACATATAAATATATATATATGTGTGTGTGTGTGTGTGTGTGTGTGTATATACATATATACATCAATGCATGTTACATGCATATACCATTTAATGTGTATATACATCCGCATGTATATTTACATATACACGCATATATAAATATGAGTGGAAGGGTTTTATATGCACATACATACATACATATATATATATACATATATATATATATATGTGTGTATGTATGTATTCAGGACCCCACTAAACTTCATGTCTGGAAAGAAAGCTAATTACTTAAAAAAAGACTAAAAGATAAACCTTTGAAGGTCATGAAACAAGGTCAGTTGACCTAATTCCCGTCAATTTCTGGATCGGTAAACTTTAACCTTTTGTATTTGGCCCCTTACCTTCCCACTCGGCCAGAATACTTTGTGTGCGCCCGTGTACACACACACACACACACACGCACACACACACACGCACATACACACACACACACACACACACACACA
>NC_068995.1:46590345-46594507 GCF_001194135.2 Octopus bimaculoides | reverse complement strand
ATATACATATATATACACATACATATATATACATGCTTACACGTATATCTTTGCTTGAGTATATTGGTGTATATTGATAGATAGTTTATTTATTTTCCGCTTTTTCACTCACAAAATCTATCGAAAAGAATTTGTGTGTCTTTGTGTATATATATATATATATACGCACGGATGTAAAGCTAAGAAAATTAACCTAATTTCAGCAAATACATAATTATTCTCTAATCTATGTTCTCCCGTCATTATATATTATATTATATTTATCAATATATATTTAAGCTTTCAATCTAAAGCCGATTTTTCAAACTCTAAACACAAACACCACACACATCAGACACATAAATGTTGTAGCTCAGAACTCCAGGCTTCACTTCATTTATTTATAATATTTTTAAAGTGCTAATTCCATCTGCTAGTACATAATTAACACTATTTTCAAATATCCATTGAATTACCACAGATTTCGTATGAGCTGTAATAAGATCTAAATAATGACACTGTATTTCATGGCATAGAATTCGAAATTTTCAGGCCAAAATTTACGTCGATTTATACGCCAGGACCACATTCGAGGATAAAGAATTCTAGGTGAAAGGCAGCGGGAATTGAATGATAATGATGTTTTATGACCGTTTAAATGTCTACACTAAATACTAAGTCGATTTGTATGTCAGAAATTGCGGTAATACTTTAAACAAGACGATGATTTTCAACGACTTTAAACATGAATGATTCTCTCGCGCATGTACAAATGGAAGCCCATACATAAAATATGTTTAAACCTTTTAAGACTATATTTGACTTGAATTACACTGTCTTTCCTCTGATTAATTATTGGTAAATAATGAACAATTTATGAAAATAACGTTGACATTATTAAACTGGTATTTGGAACACATATTAACATAAAAGTTTATAAAACATCTTTAGGTTTTATCATTTTTAAACTGTGGAAAAATATCGTCACGAAAATTTCACGGCTATTAATGCAGTAGAAATAATAAAGCAGAAATTATTTTGATAAAACCTGAAAATATAATCTATTTTTTTCTCTTGTAACCTATTTTTCGTATTCTCATTATTCGCTATAATTCGATTAGTTGCTAATTCTAGCAATTTTATCTTTATGCTTAGGTTTTCTTTCTGTTTTTCAGCAAGCGATGTAAATCTAATTGCATTTCGATCAACTATTTTTTGTAAGTTTACCCGTTAACAATATATATGTATATGAATATATAGATATATGGACACACACATTCACACAAATACACGCACACACATATACATATGCACATACATACATACATGCATGCATATATATTTTTCATTAAAGCTGCTTTTTTCACCTTGTTTTGCATTTATGAGCTTACTCATGTATGTATCCATGCATGTATGTATGTATGTATGTATGTACATACGTATGTATGTATATACGTATGTATATAAATATGTGTATGTGTATATATGTTTGTGTGTCTGTGTTTGTCCACCCAACATCGTTTGACAACCGATGCTGGTGTTTTTACCTCCCCGTAACTTAGCAGTTCGGTAGAAGAGACCAATAGAATAATTACTAGTCGATTTGCTCGACTAAAGGCGGTGCTCCAGTATGGCCACAGTCAAATGATTGAAACAAATAAAATAGTAAACAGATATGTCGTCACCATCACTGCGATATTGGTTCCCGCCCAAGTCTTTCTTCATAATGGTTAACATAATGGGAATGATAGAAATATGGAGCCAAATCTGGAGAATGGGGAAGGTTATCAACTCGTTTACATCAACACTCATGCACAGCAGCCATTGAAACCAAGGCCTTGCATGTTGGAGCATTGTCCTGATGAAACAAGACCCCTGTTATCAGTTTGCCTGGGCATTTGGTCTTTATTAAGTTTCCTAACGGTCTGAAGAATTTATCATCTTCAAAAACTCCCATTGATGATGTAGCCTTGTTGAAGATAGTCAATAAGCACAATGTTTTTTGCATCCCAAAAAACTGCCGCCATCACCTTCCATGCAGATGAAACAATCTTGGTCTTCTTTGGAACAGATGTGGAAGAGTGCTTCCACTGCATGGATTGTTTTTTCCTCTCTAGCTCAAAGTCATGAACCCATTACTCATCCTAGATTAGGAAACGTTCAAAGAAACCAGTTGTACCTGACTCATGCAATGCCAGATTTCCCGTGATGGGATTAGCCTGGTGCACCTTTGATAAGGTATCGGAAGACGTGGCACACCCCGATTCAAAACCTTCGTCATGCTAAGTTCACTGTGCAGTGTATTCACAACTCTCTCAAGGGATATGCTAATAGCATTGGCTATTTCATTTATTGTCAATCGCCTGTCATCCATCACCATGTGGTGAACACGATCCATGTTTTCCTTGGTGGTGGCAGTTGCAGAACATCTAGACTTTGGGTCATCTTCAAGACTCTCCGTTCCCCTCCTAAATTCAGCTGCCCACTAATTTCACCGTTGATAAACCTGGAGCGTTATCCCGTAATGTAGCAACCATGTCAGCAAGAATATTATTAGGGGTTAAACACCTTTTCCAGGTACTTCATAACAACACGATGTATATGCCAAATATTTCAACTGAAGTCGCTACAAGTTCTTTTGTAGTCTTCTTTGAACAGCCAGACATCATTTTAGCTGGAAAGAATAAAATGCAGTTATTAATAAGAGGAGTTGAAATTAATGCATGGAAGATTTCACAGCTCTAGCGTCACTCTTTTATAGCCAGCCTCTGAAATTTTCTGCCCACCCTGGGAGAAAGCACGTCGGAGAAGATGCTTAGCGTCTCTTCTTCCAACATTGAATTCCGAGCTCAAGAACTGCTGAAGTCGACTTTGTCTACCATCCTTAGAAGGTCGATTAAATATCAGTTGAAGGCTAAGGTCGATGTAATAGACTATCAACCTCCACGAAAATTTCAGGCCTTGAGGGTCCAGTAGAAACAATTGTTAGTTTTATTACTTAGGCGAAGGGCTGCGAGCGGGGAAGTTAAAATGATTAACAGCATTTTGTCCGTCCTTACGTTCTGAGTTCAAATTTCGCCGAGGTCGACTTTGTCTTTCATTCTTTCGGGATCGATGAAGAAAAGTACCAGTCAAGTACCGGGATCGATTGTAATCACTTATCCCCCTGCCCCAAAAATTTCAGGCCTTGTACCTATAATAGAAACGATTATTCTTCTTAATGCAGTGTAAGGGAGCGAACTGGCAGAAACGTTACCGAGCCGGGCAAAATGCTTGCGAGCGTCATTTCACCCATTTATAACTTATGAGTTCAAATCCCGCCGAGATCGATTTTGTCTTCATTTTTCGGGATCGATAAAATAAGTACCAGTTGAGAACAGGGGACATGTAATTGAATAATAAATTCCATTAAAATTTCAGCTTTCATACCTCTTAGTAGGTATTCGAATACACCTGGTCTGAAGATTCGCAGGAGCAAGAGAAACTACTACTACTACTACTACTACTACTACCACTACTATGTTACGCTGTCCTAAAAAAGCCCAAGCCTATCAAATACACACCCATTACTGGTCTGTCCGTTCAGAAACCGAAGTTAGGTACAATTGCGAAGCAAGCTTGCATACGTGACTGAACTTTGAACAATATATTAGGTACAGGTTACACAAAATGTGTGTGTATATGTGTGTGAGGGTGTGTCTGTGTGTGTGTGTGTGTGTCTATACACTCACATACACATATATGTGTGTGTATATATATATACATATATATATATATATATATATATGTATGTATGTATGTATATATATATATATATGTATATATATATCACACATACACACATAGGAACGCGATACATATAAAGGGGAGGGATTAGCAGGTCGTGTACATGTATAACCAAGGAAGAGTCTATCGGGCATTGTCCTTACATCATATATATGTCTATACATATGTATGTGTATATATATATATATATATATATATATATATACACAAACTGAGAGGGAGAGAGGGAGATATAGAGCGAGAGAGAGAGAGAGAGAGAGATAAATAGTTAGATAGATAGATGAATATATATGCATATGTGTATATATTGATATGTGTTCATTCATAAATATATACATTTGTATAAAAATGCATATATATTGATATATACCTACATATATATATATATATATATATA
>NC_068995.1:46583700-46590018 GCF_001194135.2 Octopus bimaculoides | reverse complement strand
ATATACATATCTATGTATATACAGGCACACA
The DNA here is from genome assembly GCF_001194135.2 of Octopus bimaculoides. Classification (NCBI taxonomy): domain Eukaryota; kingdom Metazoa; phylum Mollusca; class Cephalopoda; order Octopoda; family Octopodidae; genus Octopus; species Octopus bimaculoides. The sequence continues at coordinate 46,589,987 of NC_068995.1, read as the reverse complement.
TATATCATTCGATTGCTCTAGAAAAGGAGACTAGGACGATGCCCTTCGCAAGGCTTCTGATATTAGATACGTATATCCATATATACACCAGCAGATGTACACTTGCCCATATTCATATATATTAATGTGTGTATATATATATATATGTGTGTATGTGTGTGTGTATGTGTGTGTTTATGTGTGTGTGTGTATGTGTGTGTGTGTATGTATATATATATACATATATATATATATTTCCATGTATTTATGTATGCTTATATATATGTCTATGTATGTATATATATATATATATGTGTCTGTGTGTGTGTGTGTGTGTGTGTGTGTGTAAGTCTATATTCCATTTTATATATTTTATATCAGCGTGATATGCCCGTGTCTGCACCACCCTGATTAAATATGAGCGTTGAAATGTGCAGGTCGTCGTCGTTTTGTTGTTACTATGCACACTTCTCCACAAGTGCGTGCATGTGTGCAGAAAAAATATTCATTTATGCAACTGTATCCATAAGCGTGCGTATATATGTATACGTGAATGTGTGCATGTGTGCGCGTGCGTATTTGAATGAGGGTGTAAGTGTTTTGAATCGGTTGCGAGTTGACTGTATTCGGTCAATGACCAAAAGCAATTTAACACGTCTGCATACCAAATTAATATATCTAGGTAGTCACCGAATAAATGAAAAAAAAGGTTTTGCTTGTTTTTCTTTTTCTCAATGTCACCAAAGAAATGTCAGTGAACCATTTTTTGTTTTCCATATAATTTACAATATAGCTATCGCTATGATTGAATGCCGCACAGTTTTGATTAGTAGATCGATCCCCATATAAGCCTTGAGAAATTTCTCTTAAATACATTTCTATAGCGACTGGGTTGACAAAGTGCGTTAATGATTGATGATTTGCTAATCCACAACGAGGTCCCGGTTTCGTTCTCAGTTTTATTCTCGGTATGTGTCTATTTTTTAAAGCCTCAGATCGGTACGTGTATGTATGTATGTATGTATGTATGTATACAGGAATGGATATGTGGTTAAGAAGTTCCCTTGTTCATATGTGATTTCAATTTCAGAATTTCAGTGGCACTTCACCAAACTGTATGGAGCACTTGGAGGGAGGGTCGGAGTCAGGAGTAGATTTGACCTACCTCGACAGAATACCACGCCTTTCGGTTGGGGATGCGGAGTTCTGCGAAAGGCTGTTGATAGCCGAAGACGTGCGGAACACGATGACTAGCTGTACAAGGGAGACGTCTTTGAAGCTGGATGGTCCGCCCTTCGAGCTTTTTATCTTCATATGCCAGACTTGTTCGGTTATATCTTGGAGGATGTCTACCGCAACTGACAACAGAACGAGAGAATTCCCCATGTTGTAACGCGAAATGTGGTAGTGCTCCTGAGAAAGGACCCAAACAAAATGGACAAAATAGATTATTTTAGGCTTGTAACTCTACTGAACGCAGATTACAACATTCTGGGCACGGTTACCCAAACGTTTGACGCTTGTCGTCGATAAACAGGCTATCCCAAACAGATCTATTCATTACAACCTCCACACACACACCCGCCGCATTATGTCATGGAGGGGTAGGTAAGGAACCTGGCATGTATGTGGCCCTGACCAATTTGGATCAATCAAATATTTTTGATAGGATCGACCACCAACACTTGGAGGCCGTCCGCGCGAAGCCGTTTTCGGTCCCGTTTTCAGAAGCTGGATCGTTGCAATGTACAGCGACATCTGTTCGGTAGTCAAAGTGAATGGCTGCTTACCGGAATCGCTTAGCATCGCAAGGAGGAGTTGTTCTTGGAATGTCGGGTAGAGGTGGCGAATGTGTACTACTTAACTCATCTCAATTTGTTGGCAGCTGCCCGATATTGGAACGTGTTATGACAGGAGATGAAAAGATTTCGAGGTGGCAGAAACGTAAGCCTGCCGGCCGAAATAATCAGCGGCCTTTTGTCTGTCTTCGTGTTCTGTGTTCATATTCCGTTGAGGTCTACTTTGCCTTTATCCTTTCGAAGTCGATAAAGTAAGTACCAGTTGAGTACTGGGGTTGAGGTAATCAACTTGTCCCTCCTTACAAATTGCTGACCTTCCACCAAAATTTGAAATCATTATTACAGGGGACGAAGGCAGTGAGTAGGCAGAATCAATAGCGGACTACACAAAGGGTTAATATAATCGACTACCCACCTCTCTTACAAATGCTGGCCTTCTACGAAAGTTTGAAACCATTATTACGGAGGACGATGAATTATACAAAGAGAATCAGGATGAGTTAATTTCAGTATTTGATACTCTTTTCTACTCTAGGCGCAAGACCCGAAATTTTGGGAGAGGAGGCCAGTCGACTAGATCGATCCCCAGTACACAACTGGTACATAATTTATCGACCCCGAAAGGATGGCAGGCAAAGTCGACCTCGGTGGAATTTGAACTCAGAACGTAACGGCATACGAAATACCGCTAAGCATTTCGCCCGGCGTGCTAACGTTTCTTATTTCTTTATTGCCCAGAAGGGGCTAGACATAGAGGGTACAAACAAGGACAGACAAAGGGATTAAGTCGACTACATCGACCCCAGTGCGTAACTGGTACTTAATTTATCGACTCCGAAAGGATGAATGGCAAAGTCAACCTCGGCGGAATTTGAACACAGAACGTAACGGCTGACAAAATACTGCTAAGCATTTCGCCCGGCGTGCTAACGTTTCTGCCATCTCGCCACCTTTCAGTATTTTATACTTACTTCTGTTCACGCCCTCTTTTTTTTTTCTGAGTTACATGATAGTTACAATGGGAGTACGTTGGGAAAACCATGTTTTGCAGTATTTTGTAAAAGCCTTTAAATCTAAAGTTCAAATAACGCCGAGGACAACTATAATTTATAACCACGTGGGACACATAAAACACCAGAAGAGAATTAGGTCTGAATGTCTGATCGTATTTCTTTGGTAGACAGCATGTCGATTTTGTTTGGTCATACGTCTGTGGTTGCTACAGGATACGAGATATCAAGTATAAACCGGGGTTAAATGAATCCGTCTATAAGTGTAACGTACTATGTAAAATAAAAATGAATAAATAAACAAGTGATGGTGATGAATTTTGATAGATTTAAAATTCGTACATTGACCTAACCATACTAAGATTTAATCATTTTTCAGAGTTAAAAGCAAGACACATAAGACAAAGCAATATTAAACAAGACATCACGTCGAGTAAGGTCAACAGACAGTCTGCCAACGTATTGTATTAAATTCTTCTTGATTTCACAATGCTAATGGTCTATACATGACAATATTATATATTCTACATTTGCAGACGGCTCACTTCTTAGTTGTAGTTGCCATGTAATATATGAAACCCACGTTTCTATTTATTTAAATCAAATTTACATTTGCAATACATAGGAAGACCGGTTTATCGATTACATTTTTCTCCTTTTCTCCTCGATTTTAGTTTGCCTAATGAAACTTAAATTATAATAATGATTTCAAATTTCGGCACAAGCCCAGCAGCTTTGTGCTGGAGTATATAACTCAATTACATCGACTCCAGTCCTCAACTGGTACTTATTTTATCGACCCTAAAAAAATGAAAGGAAAAGAGGTGACCTCGGCGGGATTTTAACTCAGAACGTAAAGCGGGACGAAATTCCACTAAGTACTTGGTCCGGTGATTCTTTTTCTTTGCCACCAGAGAGATGGATGACATTGACTATACGAAGTGGTCACAAAACGTGAGGGTTTTCATAGAATCGAATGACAAAGTAGATAAATAAGTAAATAAGAAAAGAAAAAGTTCATGATGAAGTATGGCGGCGAGCTGGCATCCTAACGATTCTGGCACCTCATTGCCTTAGAATAATGCCGACTGTCTCCACTTCGAAGACATCCGACACCATGATGGTGACGTTATCCACGTACGATGGCACTTCTCTCCGGGGTCCCAATTCAGAACAGATGCCCACTATAGAATAGGCATGTTTCGTCGCGAGGCAATGGTCAAGGACAATTCATGGTACCAGCAGTTTTGCGTGCCTGCAAGAACGTTTTCACCTCCCTGTTTACGAACCTTACCTACATATTCTGCGCAGATCACAAATTTGCGGTTTTGCAGCCGAATAGTTTTTACTGTAGACATCCTACACTGTAATAACTCACAGTAATTGTTCCATCTCCATTCTGCCATGTGAGAGAAATCCCGTCGGAACTTCTCAAACAACTGAATGTCTCTGAGCAGGTTGTCGAAGCTTTTTTACACAATTCTGCTATGTGCTAGGCCCACAGAGTTGTTTCGTGTATCTAAAATGTAATTCCAGTCCCTTACTTGTACTAAAGAACGAGACGTTCCGAGGAAGGTTTCTAGGCGCCAGGAGAAATCAGGCCAATCTACACTAAACGGAACATAGGCAACCACCTGTCTGATGGCACCACCATCATTACCATTTATAGCCAGGACCACCAACTTCCTACCCGGATGTAGAAAGATAGCTTGTATGTCAAGGTACAAGGCTTTTCCTTTCAAATCTTCGATGGAGCGCACAAAATCTAGCTAGCTGTCCTCAAAAGCGGTAAGGCATGTGGTTTTTAATGGCCTTCTTGCAGAAAATTTTGGTTGTTTTTTTCTGCTATCGTTGTTTATCCTGTTGATGACTTCGTTCTTAATTTTTATTGTTTTCTTCTCGTTCTTGCCGTTCTCGTTCTTATGGCTATTGTTCTTGTTGCTGCTGTTGTTGCCGATGTTGCTGTTGTTGTTGCAGCTGTTGAATCTTTTGTCCGTGTAGCCCTTTGTCATTCTGACTAGCCAAACTCTCAAAACATAGATACAGGAATTTTTTTTTTAGCTTCCACTTGCCTGGCTTTGACGTCATGTTCTGTAGACATGGCTCCGTTAAAATTGGCTTTGTAAACTAGACTGCTGGAACGTTCTTCGAAGTTGATTATCAACATGTCGCGTTTAGGCATTTTAGAATTTATTTGAAGAACCGAAATTTTTGTTTTTACAGGTAAATCAAAATAAATATCAACGTATACACGTCCGTAATGAGGTTATTTCTAAACAAAAATCTTCCAACGTAATCGAGACAATGTTAATAATACAGTCTTGATAAAATAAATAATTGAGTAGGGGATAAACTGGCTGGAACGATGAAAAATAATTTTGGCACAAGGCCAGCAATATTAGGGGATGGTTAAGTTGATTACATCAACCCGGCTGCTGAACTGGTACTTATCGACCCCAAAAAGATGATTTGTAAAGGCGACCTCGGTGAAATTTTAACTCAACGTAAAAAACGACGAAATGTCGCTCGATATTTTGCCCAGCGTGGTAACGATTCTCCCAGCTCGCCACTTGTTCCTAATAACTATATTGGTTTCGGATTTTAGCACAAGACTAGCATTTTAGGGTGGGTGATCTAAGATGACATGTAACGATATAAATTATTAGACGGCTGGTCACGTGAGCTTTCTCTTTAAGCTACTAGTCTGGACTAATTACAAATGAACATAAGAAGAACATGGTCACTCTGATTGCTAAAAATAACAGTCGAGTACAATAAATGCCAGTGCACAACTGGTACTTATTTCACCGATCCTGAAATGATGAAAGTCAAACTCGACCTCAGTGGAATTTGAATTCAGAACGTAAAGGAGGAAATGCATTTTGCCCGGTGCGCTAACGGTTCAACCAGCTCGCCACCATCTTTACCATAATCATATTACAGTTATTACTAAGTCGTTCATTATTAAATGATATTTTTTAGAAACACATACACCCTCCACCTCATACCAACCTCTCACTCACACCTAAACCACCTCACCTTTACCCATGTATAAAGATGCACATATTAACATATATACATGCTTCAACATATAATAGCCATTGTTATATTTTAGTGATGCTCAAAGTAAAGCAGGTTCAGACCTGTATATATAATCGACCGGGAGGATGAAAGTCAACGATTTCTCTTCAGTTTCATTATTGCCTCTTAAGCTGACATTTAAAGATATAAATTATTAGACGGCTGGTCACGTGAGCTTTCTCTTTACGCTACTAGTCTGGACTAATTACGAGTGAACATAAGAAAACCATGGTCACTCTGATTGCTAAAAATAACAGTCAAACCTTTCTCAAATTACATCCAGCATTTTTTGTAAAACAATATAATCAAAGGGCACATTAAAATATTTTCCATGTTTTAATGATTCACGACAAATTAAATAGACCACGAATAATGTTTTTATGTATATATATATATATATATATATATATATATATAT
>NC_068995.1:46580088-46581164 GCF_001194135.2 Octopus bimaculoides | reverse complement strand
ATATATATATATATATATATATATATATATATATATATATATACATATATATATATACGGGGGGTGTATATGCCTATATAAGAATGTATGCATGTATGTATACTTCAATGCGTGCGTGTGTTTCTTACACACGCATTTATAAGTATATTTTAAAATAAGGACAATATTTATTTATTAAGTTAATCGCATTCCTTAGCTGTGTCTCCTCTCTCTCCTCTCTCTCCTTCTCTGCTTATCTATCTCTGTCTGTCTGTCTGTCTCTGTGTGTGTGTGTCTCTCTCTCTCTCCCTCTTCAGTTTACATATCCACATACGTCTCATTACGATGAAATTCATTTGGAAATTCCAAATTCCTATTAATCCCTCAGTTTTCAATCTACCTTTGTTTGTCTTCCCCCCCCCCCTAATAAATATATTTCTGATTCCATCCTGAAAGAATATACAAAACAAAATACTTACAAGACTACGTTGGCAAGGGTTACAAAGTCACAGCGACGCCAAGAGACAATGGTTGTGTCAACTGTACGATATTTGCTGCATTCTCTCCGAAAAGCCTTATTTTTTAATATTCTTTTCTCCAGTTCAATGACATAATTGTACATATTATATTTTTCACTTATTTTAGTATTTGCGCTTTCTTAGTAGATTTTGTATATTGTTTAAGTAAAATACGTGATTTGGAAATATTCATAATGCGTCTTTAGCTTATCTGTTTAAATAGTTACCTAATTATTTGTCTTCCTACTGATATTAAGACGCGCATACACACACACACACACATACATACATTCATACATTCATACATACATACGGTTAGGCACACAAAACCACGTCACATAGGAGCCACGCACAGAGGCCTATATATATCAATGTATGTGTGTTTATGTGTGTGTGTGTGTTTGTGTGTGTGTGTGTGTGTGTGTGTGTGTGTGTGTATGTGTATACATACACAACATACATGTATGTCTACATATGTATACATTTTTATACATATATAAAGGTGTAGGCGTGGCTGCGTTGTAAAAAGCTTGCTTCCAAACCCCATGGTCCTGGCTTCTGTTTCACAGAGTGGCACAT
>NC_068995.1:46578034-46579806 GCF_001194135.2 Octopus bimaculoides | reverse complement strand
ATATACACACACAAACCTTCCTCTTCTCATGAGGATTCTAAGACCCCCCAAATGGTGGCGTTAACTCACAAATTTTAGTCATTTTTTATGATCAAAATCTATGTCAAAAGTACTGTATGGATCTTTATGAAATTTGGTAATTATATTCTATGCATAAGGGCCATAACCCCCATGAAAATTCATGTATTTTTGCTGTTGATGAAATTTTAACCATAGATATTAGACACAAATGAAGTAATATTTCTAAAATTTCATCTTCTCAGAAGTTAGAAAGACCTCTTCATGGGGACTTAACACCCACAATTTAGTCCTTTTATCTAAGCAAAGACGAATACAGTTGTACCCTTGGAAGCTGCAGGGTCAGCCGAGCACAAAATATGAGTGTTATTTGTAATTCAATGGTACAACAGTGTAAGACTTTGCTTTGAGATATACTTAGATTGTGATTTCTGCAATGTGGTGCATAAATTGTCAAGTAAATGAGAAGCATCCTTGCCTCCACTGATTCAGTTGCAAAGTTTTGAGTAAAGTTATTTCCTTGCAGACCTCCTTTCAATCTTTTTATTATCACTGGGTCACACATAGTCCCCAGGTGGTAATGAATCCAGACGAAGCCGTCCTGACCAAGGATCTCTACAGTCAGATGTTTTTATTAAAGAAAAGCAAAAGTAAATAAGGTTTGCTGATATTTTGATTGTCGCACAAAAAGCAAAAGAGCAGGCTAAAATGTTCCTGGCCGTTAGCGTCAGATTTCAAAGGCGCAGACGATATATCTATATCTTTTTTACTATAAATTGCTTCAGTCATTGGACTGCGGCCATGCTGGGGGACCACATTGAAGAATTTTAATCGAATGATTCAACCTTAATACTTTTGGTTTTTGAAACTTTGTAGTTATTCTACCGTTCACTTTTTGCCGAACCGCTTATTTATGGGGACCTAAACATCAGTTGTTGAGCGGTGACGGCGGACAAAACACGTGCTGGGGGCAATTTACCCGATTAAGTCCTTCAAAATGTGCCCTAGCATGGCCGCAACCGAATAACTGAAACAAGTAAACGATAAAAAATAAAACATTTAAAGAATCTCCGATTATAATCCCCTATAGGTACCATTCAAACAGATTTACATGTTAAGACCTGTTATTCAAGTACAGCCTTTTACTTGTCCATGTTAGCATACTTGTAGTTTATTTATTTACTTCAACTTCAGAAATGCTTCTTCAATCCTTTAGTGCATAAGATTCTAGATGAAGTAGAGTTTTATTCGTGTCATTTCGTTTTGATGGCTTTATAATGTGTTCGGCATTGTTTAGAGTCATTAAGTATCTGAAAGAGATACGGTATATAAATGTACTATAAAAGTTTCATATATACACAGATCCATAAACACTGACATATTTATCTATCAATGTATCTCTCTCTCTCTCTCTCTCTATCTGTCTGTCTGTCTGTCTGTCTGTCTGTCTGTCTGTCTGTCTGTCTGTCTGTCTGTCTATCTATCTATCTATCAATCTATCTATCTATCTATCTATCTATCTATCTATCTATCTATCTATCTATCTATCTGAGATTGCAGATAGTATTTCTAAAATGTACCTTAAAATGTACCTTTTTAAAATGTACCTTAATCCCCTGAGATTGCAGATAATATTTCTGAATCTCTTTGATTCTTTAAATGTGCTGGCCCCCTGATAATTAATCGATATTAATTAATATATTAATATATGACTAATTACCAGATCTTATAATAATATCTCTCTCTCTCTCTCT
>NC_068995.1:46577020-46577641 GCF_001194135.2 Octopus bimaculoides | reverse complement strand
GTAAGTAGCTTGCTTACCAACCACATTGTTCCGGGATCAGTCCCACTGCGTGTCACCTTGGACAAATGTCTTCTACTATAGCCTCGGGCTATAGTGGATTTGGTAGACGGAAACTGAAGGAAGCCCGTCGTATATATGTATATATATATATATATATATACATATATAGATATAGATATATATATGTATATATATATATATATGTGTGTGTGTGTGTGTGTGTGTGTGTGTGTGTGTATGTGTGTGTGTGTGCACATGTGTTTGTGTGTCTGTGTTTGACCCCCAACATCACTTGACAACCGATGCAGGGAGACCCGAAAACGAAAATTTTGCACATTCTTGATAAGTTCGGAGGGATTTGCACGTGAATATATTAATAGCTGTCGCGTCCCGTCATAAAAGAACAGCTATTTGTTTGAGAGGAATGTGTGTTCGTAAGATATTTGATTTATTAGTGGAACACGTACGTAACACAAAAGCACACAATGGCATACATCAGTTGCATAATACCCGTAGGCAGAGAAACACAAGGTCTTAAGTACATATACGTATACACAAGTATGTGTGTGAGTGTATACATACATACATACATACATACAAGCTGGTGAATAAACACACAAA
>NC_068995.1:46574292-46576920 GCF_001194135.2 Octopus bimaculoides | reverse complement strand
TATATATATATATAATATGTATGTACGTATGTATGTATGTATGTATGTAGTTCTGCCAGTCATTACTTCAGTACTCTTGTAGCTTCATGAAATGGGAACCGTAAATCAGACTCAAGAACAATGGCTGAGTATCTTTAGGTACGTATAGATAGATAGATAGATAGATAGATAGATAGATAGATAGATAGATAGATCGATCACACGATACACTGCGGGTTGAGAGACGTCACTCGATGTTTAAAAAAGAAATCCATTGTAGTTACGTACATTAGTTATTGTTGGTATATCTTTGTTGTTTTGTTGTCTAGGAACCGATGAATCAATCAAAATACATTTACAATAGACTACTAAGAAGTAACAGACATATTACGTAAATAAGTCAACATACAAATTGGAACAAATTAAACCCATTGTGGCGCAACACTCAGCAATAATTCATTGTCCGCGCTATATATATATATATATATATATATATATATATATATATATATAAAGAGAGAGAGATATAAATAGGCATATATATATAGTGATATGCATAGGCATATATATATTTATATATAGAAATATATCTCTGTATATGTGTGTGTGTATTGGTGTCAAATTATTTTAGCATAAAGCCATTACTTGTGTGGGAGGGAGAGGTCGATTATATCGATCTCAGTACTCAACTGGTACTTCTTTTGTCGACCCCGAAAGGATGAAGGCAATGTCGAAGTCGGCGGAATTTCAAATCAGAATTTAAAATGGACGAAATATTGCTAAGTATTTTTCCCGTCACCCTGACGATTCTGTAGGTTAACTGTCGTTGCTGCCTTAAGGCTTTTTCACTTTACACACGCCAGCTGAATTTGATTCGTCCTCAGTCGAAAGACATTTGTTGTTCTATTCTTGTTGTTTTTATTTGTAATTGTGTACCATGTTCTCCGTCTTTTGTCTTTGTTGTTGTACACATTCGCTAGCTTTCTTACAAAAAATCTAATGCTCTTAGCTTAGACTTTGGCGGGGCATCCAGATCGAACAGTCTGAAGTTAACTACCCGAAACTGTAAGGACACCTGGTAACTTGTTTTATTGTCCTCTATTACGCTTTTGTTCCATCTTTTATATAGGGCGTGTTGAAAAGTATCTGGCTTTAGGTAAAAAAAAATACAGGAGGATCAGTTAATTATGATTTTATTCAATATATTCCCATCTCAAATTCACACACTTATTGCAGTGTTCCTTCAGGTTTTATAAGCCCTGTAAAAGAACTTGGAAGGTTGGGCCTCTAACCAGCATTTTCATGATATCATTAAAGCCAAGAAATTTTAGGTAAATCGGTAAATCGTGGGTACCATTTTCAGACCGAACAGTGCATGCATTCTTGGGCAAAACACTTCATTTCACGTTGCTTCAGTCCACTCAGCCGTAAACAAGTAACACAGTGATAGACTGACCTTCCAATTAGAGGGGAGGCCGACTTGCTCGCCTAGCCAGCGGATTGGCATTATTCAAAAGCTAAAACAATGTAAAACGCATTGTGACCAGCGATGTATAACAACGTGTGACAGTCTGGTCCATCACGTCATCATGTGGTGTATATGTACGCATGCATGTATGTATGTATGTATGTATGTTTGTATGTATGTATGTATGTATGTATGTATGTATGTTTGTATGTTTGTATGTATGTTTGTATGTATGTATGTATGTATGTATGTACGTATTACAAAATGCACGTGATATTTTCATTCGGCTTTGCAATGAGCGCAACATATTCATATTTCGCTGCGAAAATTAGTTGGCATATTGTATTTGAAACTCTAGATCATTGTTTAATTAATCCAGAGACATAGAGGAAAATTAATACGTATCGCATACTTAGATTTACCTTTTAAGCTTTATGCCATAAATGGAAATTTGCAGATAGAAAGAGGAGAGGAGAAGACTTTATAGAGTGGACTGCTTTGCTTTATAAGCAGTGCGGTTAATACAAAATAGAAATGAATCGAAGCGAAACATCTTTATACAATGAGTATGCAGTCACACTAAAATAGCTTTCTGTGCGTGTGAAGTTCACTTAGGGCGTGTGCTCAAATTATACAAGATTTAAAATTTGTTATAGTAGCTGAAATTATAATATCAGACTTGACAAAAATATTTGTAATGTTACTTTCCTATTTCAGTTTATGAGATTCCCCAGAAAATTCTTGATTTCTAAATGAAAAAAGAGGCAAAGGCTTAAAGAAATTAAGAAATGAGAGACAGAAAAATGAAGTTTAGGATTGGTATTTACAAGTTTTGTTGTGTTTCTCTCAGATTTGGTAATGTTTTCCCATGATTTCGAAATTCGATGGCAACACGGATAGTCTTATAAATACTATCACCTGATTTAAACCTGCAACCTTCAAAAGATGTATAGACGATGTTGATGTGTTTACGTCCCCGTAACCTAGCTCTTCGGCAGAAGAGACCGATAGAATAAGTACTAGGCTTACAAAGAATAAGTCCTGGGATCGATTTGTTCACAGTCAAATGACTGAAACGAATAAAAGAATATATATATATATATAATCCAGTAATTCCTCACTATATTGCGATTCACCTATCACGGTTTATTATTTAAGCTTACGTCGTTTTGCATTTATAA
>NC_068995.1:46572815-46574019 GCF_001194135.2 Octopus bimaculoides | reverse complement strand
AGGCACAAGACCTGAAATATTCTTTACTTTTCTTTTCTTTTCTACTCTATGCACAAGGCCCGAAATTTGTGGGGAAGGGGCCAGTCGATTAGAACGACCCCGAAAGAATGATAGGTAAAACCGACATCGGTGGAATTTGAACTCAGAACGTAGACAAATGATTACCGCTAATCAAATGATTACCACGGTGTGCTAACGTTTCTGCCAGCTCGCCGCCTTAGAAGGACTGAAATATTTGGAGATAAAGCTAGTCGATTGCAACACTCAGCCCCCACCCACCCTCAGTGCAGAACTGATGTTCCATCTAACCCCAATAGAATAAAAGAGGTGAAGTCGGCCTTGGCGGAATCTGATTTCGGAACGCAAAGAGGAATGATATAGAGTAATCCCTCGACTATCGTGGGTGTTACGCTCCAACTCCCACCCCTCGCGATAGATGAAAATCCGCGAAGTAGAAACAGTACTGTACTGTATTTTTTTTTTTTTTATCATGTTTATAATCTGTATAAACTGCGATAGGTGACCCACGATAGGTGAACGGCGATAGGTGGATCACGATATAGTGAGGGACTACCATACTTCTAATCATTTTGTCCGGCGTCCTAATGATTCTACCAGCTCACCACTTTAATGTAAACGTCCGTATGGCGGCGAGCTGGAAGAAACGTTACCCCACCGGGCGAAATGCTTAACAGCAGTTCGTCTGCCTTACACGTTCTGAGTTCAAATTCCGCCGAGGTCGACTTTGCCTTTCATCCCTTCGGGGTCGACAAATTAAGTACAAGTTACGCACTGGGGTCGATGTAATCGACTTAATCCCTTTGTCTGTCCTTGTTTGTCCTCTCTATGTTTAGCCCCTTGTGGGCAGTAAAGAAATAAGAAAAGTTAGCACGCCGGGTTAAATGCATAGCGGTATTTCGTCTGCCGCTACGTTCTGAGTTCAAATTCCCTTGAGAGCGACTTTACCTTTCATCTTTTCGGGGTAGATAAATTAAACACCAGCTATGCACTGGGGTCGATGTAATCGACTTAATCCCTTTGTCTGTCCTTGTTTGTCCCCTCTGTGTGTAGCCCCCTAGTGGACAATAAAGAAATAAGAATCGTTAGCACGCCGGGTGAAATGCTTAGCGGTATTTCGTCTGTCTTTACGTTCTGAGTTCAAATTCTGTCGAAATTCTTTCGAAATTCTTTCGGGTTGGATAAA
>NC_068995.1:46568086-46572805 GCF_001194135.2 Octopus bimaculoides | reverse complement strand
CTGAGTTCAAATTCTGTCGAAATTCTTTCGAAATTCTTTCGGGTTGGATAAATTAAGTATCAGTTGCGTACTGGAGTTGATCTAATCGACTGGCCCCCCTCCCCAAAATATTTCGGGCCTTGGACCTAGGGTAGAAAATAATATAAACCTCCGTATCTACATACATACATAATAGATTGAGACATACGTACATATGCATGTGTGTGTGTGAGTGTGCGTGTTTGTGTGTGTGTGTGTGTGTGTGTGTGTGTGTGTGTGTGCGTGTGTGTGTGAATATGTATGTGTGCGTGTTTGTATGTAGGCAACTGAGCGTTAAGATGTTTTATTTTTCTTTCACACGTATCGGTATACACACCAATTACTCCACCTACCTTCCGTCCCTCACTCTCTTTTCTCTCCCTTTCTTTATGTAAAAACACACAAACACACACACACACATACACTCACAAACACATGCATATACACACGTACACACACTTACGAATGAATTATAAATAAATATATTGACCAAAAACTAACAAAAAGAGCTAAAAGTAAAAGAAAAAAAGGTCGATCTCTATAAAAGCGTTGGAAATGGAACAATAGCAAGTTCTGATGCAACCATGTGAGAAGTTTAGTAAACTCCATTGTAAATAGCATAAACAAATATCGTAAAGAATAGAGTCGCATTGGAAATCAGTCATGTAGACAAACATAAGTAATTCTTCCCTAGTGAATTCAGCGTGTACAGTCAGGCTACGCAGAATGCTGTTTCATTGGATTTATTATTTGGCAGTTATAATTGGGGAATAAATATCCTGATCAAACCGGTGGTTATAAGACGCTTATGTGTGGTCATTCGTCGTGCTAGAAATAGCAGCGAAAGTAATGACCTTCTCATAAACCCTTGCAAGTGACAGTAGGATGTATAAGAAAATGTAGACTGAGGTGTGTAATAACTGGTTCGCTGCCTGCTATGATGATAATGATTCGAGTTGATCTGATGAACGGAATGGTCCGCTTGTGAGATTAAGGTGCACGTGGCTGAGTACTCCATAGACACGCAAATCTTTGACGAAGTTATCTGGGAAATTCAGGGTGACACAGAAGGCGTTAAAGCTGGCCCTTTGAATTACGGGCACTGCCCGATTTTGCTAGCTGACTAAACTGGAGCAACGTAAAATGAAGTGTCTTACTCCAGGACACAATGCGCCGTCGGTTTTCGAACTCCCGGCGTTACGGTCGTGAACCGAGTACCCTAACAACTAAGCCACGTGCCTTCATACTCAGATGTCTGGAGAGAAAAAAAATTACGAGGGTCGCCACGGTTTGAGATACATTCGATTATAGGACTGATCGATCACTGTTCGACTAGGGGTTTAAACAGCAGTAACAACAACAGCAACATCTACACACTTCCTAAAGTGGCCAGCTGGTAGAAACGTTAGCATGCCGGACGAAATGCTTAGCGGTATTTCGTCTACCATTACGTTCTGAGTTCAAATTCCGCCAAGGTCGACTTTGCCTTTCATACTTTCGGGGTCGATAAATTAAGTACTAGTCACGCACTGGGGTCGATATCATCGACTTAATCCCTTTGTCTGTCCTTGTTTCTCCCCTCTATGTTTAGCCCCTTGTGGGCAATAAAGAAATAAGAAACGTTAGCAGGCCGGACGAAATGCTTAGCGGGTATTTCATCTGTCTTTAAATTCTGAGTTCAAATTCCGCCGAAGTCGACTTTGCCTTTCATCGTTTCGGGGTCGATAAATTAAGTACCAGCTGCGTACTGGGGTCGGTCTAATCAACTGGCCCTCTCCCCCAAAATTTCGGGCCTTGTGCATAGAGTAGAAAAGAATACTCATGATGAAGTTCAAATACAGGCACTTAATGACCGAAAGTTTTTCTCCGAAAATATCATTGCCACGCCTACTGTACTCACGGAGTTTTGAATTATTTATTTATATTTATTTATTTATTTATTTATTTATTTATTTATGCACGTACAAACATACACATATGTTTGTACATCATATGTAGATAGAAAAGATAGATAGATAGGTAGATAGATGCTTATGTACCTACCTACATACATACATGTATGTGGCTATATGGTAATAAGCTTGCTTCTCAACCAAATGGCTGCGTTTTCAGTCTCACTGAGTGGCACCTTGTGAGTGGATTTTGTAGACGGAAAGCGAAATAAAACCCGCCGTATATATATATATACATATATATATATATATATTTGAACTCAGAACGTAACCGCAGACGAAATACCGCTAAGCATTTCGCCCGGCGTGCTAACGTTTCAGCTTTACTTCGTCATGGGTATTACAATGTGCTATAATGCATAGGAGCTGGCAGAAACGTTGCGCACTGGGGTCGATGTAATCGACTTAATCTCTTTGTCTGTCCTTGTTTGTCCCCTTTATGTTTAGTCCCTTGTGGGCAATAAAGAAATAAGAAACGTTAGCACACCAGGCGAAATGCTTAGCAGTTATTTCGTCTGTCTTTACGTTCTGAGTTCAAATTCCGCCGAGGTCGACTTTGTCTTTCATCATTTCGGGGTCGCGCCCTCCTCCAAAATTTCGGGCCCGGTGCCTAGAGTAGAAAAGAATATGTTATAATGCACTGTGCATGTGTGTGTGTATTTATGCGTGTATGTATGTAGGTATAGATATATACATATACACATTTAAACATATATTCTTTTACTCTCTTTCATTTGTTTCGGTTATTTAACTGCGGTCATGCTGGAGCACCGCCTTCAGTCGAACAAATTGACCCCAGAACTTATTCTCTGTAAGCCCAGTACTTATTCTAACGGTCTTTTGTATGTATATGAATGTATATATATGTATATAGAGAGAGAGTGGGGAGAGGGACAAATAAAGACAGATACGATATATTAACACTCATACCACACATTGTGTATACATGTATACATAAATTTATATATGGTGTGTGTTTATATATATATATATATATATATATATATATATATACATACATTCGTGCACTTGTAAATATAAATATCTCCATACACATATATATATATGTGTGTATGTATCTATGTATGTAAGTACATATATATAAGTACGTATGTATGTATATGTGTATGTATGTATGTATGTATGTATGTATGTATGTATGTATGTATGTATGGATGGATGCATGCATGTATGTATGTATGTATGTATGAATGTATATATAAATATATTACGTAAAAAATAACAATAAAATAATAGGAACGTCTTGTATTCATAATCGGTCATTGGTATTGCGTGAATACATCAGTTCACACGGTAACGTCAATTGATATAGTTATTCATTTATGTTTCTATTTATGTATTTATTTATTTATGTACTTATGTATTTATTAATTTGTATGTTTATTATATTCTATGCTATTTACTCATTTTAAAAGGTGAATGATGTAGAATCTGCGAAATCCATTGATTCACATGTATCTGAATATCATTATATCGATTGGGACCCGTGAATATTTCACGGAATTAATGGTAAACCTCTTGTGTTATTTCTGCAAACTTTATCCAAGATTTTTGAAAGTGTAGCCAGTGTCGTGTCTCTTGAATGCTAGACTCTCATCTGCTACTCATTGTAAATTAAAAGAAATTAGAATATGATGATTACTTAATGCACTTTTTATATACACTTAATATACTGGGTTTCTGGAAAGAGCGTGCAGATTTATAGTAGCTTACCTTTCGACTTAATATCAGAACATGGTTGAGTCCATAAAACATTTAGAGCACAGTTTAAGCTATTTTTTCGTGGAAGAAGGTTTATGTTCCTATAACCTGTGTTAATTCTGTAACCCTTAAAAATGGTAAGAAAGTTCATTTTCGGCACTTGATGCTTTTCTTTTTCTGTAAAGGGAAAAATGCCTCACAAGCAACCAAAGAAATATGCGCAGTTTACGGTGATGTTTCTTTATCCGAAAGAACTGTACGGAAGTGGTTCGCAAGGTTCCGAGCTGGAGATTGTAGCCTTATTGATAAAGAGCGATCAGGCAGACCATCCACTACAGATGATGACCAAATAAAGTCATTAATTGAGAATAACTCACATTGCACAACCCGAAAATTGGCAGAAAGCCTCAACCTATCAATATCCGTCGTTCATGAGCATCTAGTAAAGCTTGGGTACACAAATCGCTACGATGTTTGGGTACCACATGAGTTGAGTGAGAAGAACCTTTTGGGAAATCGGAACGAACTTTCCGGACAACCCAATACTTTATGCACAATTTTATAGACTTAATACACAGCACGCATAAAATAAATATTCATTCCTATTTTTCTACTTTTCTAGAAAGCAAAACAAAAAAATATCCCGAACCTATGATACAACCTTTAGTTAAATTGCATATATCTTCCACGTAAATAAACGTGAATACTTCACAGAATTGCACTTATGCGCGTTCGTAACGTGATAGGTCATATAAAAACTCAGTTTTCACTATCCAGCCACCAACACCACTACCGCCATCTCTACCACTATCACCACCTTTGAAAAATACATAAAACATTTAAAACCAAATAGTGCTATTAAGTTAGACATGGCCTGGCCAAATACTGGCCAAAACTTTTATGCATTCCATTCGTGTCTTTCATTGTTCGAAAAAATAGTTCATATTCCTTGTACTAGTACATCGAATCTTTGGTTGTACACGTTTGTGGCGTCCTGTGCCCACATATGCATATATATATATATATA
>NC_068995.1:46566576-46567535 GCF_001194135.2 Octopus bimaculoides | reverse complement strand
ATATATAGATATATATACATATAGAAGTAAATATGTATATATATATATGTGCATACATACATACATACATACATACAACTGAGAGCTTACACGGTACCCGCCCGGATATTATAACCTTCCTAACCCATAGACACAGAGACACACACACACACACACACACACACACACACACACAAACACACACACACACACACGCACACTCACACAAATACACAAACCCATACACACGCACACATATAAATTTTCCAGCCATTAGTTTGTTATATGTTATTTCTTGGGTTAACTCGCAAAATAGTCCATTATTCTCATTTTCTTATATTATCTCATAACAGCGGAAAAATAAACTGAGAGAATTTAGCTACTATCTCTAACAGATCAACTGACAGTGTAAATTCTTCTTCGTTCTCTAGCGAGTATTTTAATGAGCGCAGCGTTCCTAGTATTTAATATCTTCTACATTGTTGCAATCATTCCATTGACTGTATTATTGCTGCTTAGCTGAAGGTCAAGGCAGGCCTAAGGTCATAGAATGCATAGCCGTTAGCATAGTCTCATTTAGCATATCAGGGTGCAAGTCTTTATTTCTTTTAGAATAGTGATTTTAGACAGATCGTGCATCTGTTGGTAACAGATCACCTGACCAATTAGAGTCGACCTATCATTGGAATGCAGTAAAGGCGCTGTACTGGGGTGTCGTCTGCTGTCTTGATATTCTTTCAGTTGTTTCTTTCAGTAATTTCCAAATACCTTCAGTTCCTATTTATCTACGTCAGACATTCTCTTGAGTACGAATATATTGTAAATATTTGACGTATTTCACATTTTCACTTCATGTTGTAGTTTACCTACTTCCTACACGGAACATATATACATATTTGTATACATGTATGTCTATACGTGAGCGCACGCACACGCTTACCTTCTGACAGCGCATAGCTGAACAAATATATCATATATAT
>NC_068995.1:46564664-46566031 GCF_001194135.2 Octopus bimaculoides | reverse complement strand
ATATGTATGTATGTATGTATCTATGTATGTATGTATACATACATATAGGTGCGCGTGAGCGTATGTGAATATTTTAGTCACAGATTCTGAAGTCAGAAATTGAGAACGGTACGATGAGAAGCTAAAAATGTTGCATCAACAAGAGCGTAGTGTCAAATAATTGTTATAACACGAGGCCATTGCCCACTTGTATGTATTTGTAGAAATCTGGAACAACGTTTATAAATTATTTATGGCTTATATTAACATGTATTTCTTGGTGTTAATTTGCACCACTTAAACGCTGATGGTACAGATACATTAAGAAGGATTATCCACACCCATATTGAGCTTGGGTGAGGGTATTCTCCAGCTCTGCCAGATAATCTAGTATTTGTCTAATCCTTCAGATGACAAATCAAAATGCCCCGCATGAAACTCACTTAAATATTTTCTAAAGGTATTCAAAGGATGGTGAAATATATTGTTAATTCTAAGTACCTTCTCAAATCTGCAAGGAGGTTTAACCCGCAATGACAGTGTTCGCAATCCAAAAGTGGGAAACATTAATATAACCTGTATCTTCTTTTCAGATGGCGGTTTCTGTGTGTGTGTGTGTGGGGGGGGGGTAAGGATCATACGTCTAATAAGTTCAATAAATGATTAAATATTCCATCGTGTACTTCTATCTGCATGTGGGTATATGTTTATATAGGTGAATATTTAAATTATTCATGTAGAAATCTATAACATAAAAAAGCCATTATAATCAATGGATTGAAGTATTACTTTTAAATTTTAGCACACGGCTAGCAACTTCGGAATAGGGGTAAATCGATAACATCGACACCAGTCCTCAACTGGTATTTTCCAAACTAATGAATGGCGAAGTCGACATTGGAGGACTTTGAGCAGAGAACGTAAAACACTGATGAAGTACCACATCAATTTGTTTGTATTGAAATAGCATTTGTCAAAATCAAGTGTGAAAAACAAGATTCATGTTGTGTTTGCTTTCATTGATGTATTTCTGAAAGCTTGTCTGACGCATTCCATTTTTTCCGGGGTCCGTTCCGTTCGCGGTGCCTCCACCGGTCTCCTATTCATTAGTGTACCTCGTGTACGAAGTGCATTCACCCAACGTAAGATTTATTACGGGTGGGAACAAACTGGTTTCAGTGGATGTTAAGGTGGCGCCGAAACTCTGGTGTGACAAACTCGTTATTTTTCACGTAACTGTCTTAGGCAAGCACGCGATGCTCTATTGTCCACAGCGCCATGGCTTCACTTGAAAAAAAAATGCTAAAACGCCACAGACTGAATGGCATCTGTTGGACTTTTGTCCCACTGGGGCTGAGTAATAACCCTTCCAAAAACGTCCATCCTAT
>NC_068995.1:46561871-46564076 GCF_001194135.2 Octopus bimaculoides | reverse complement strand
TATATATATATATATATATATATATATAAATATGATAACCTCCGTGCATTGCTTTTTACAGCACCATCCAGCACCAGTTTCTCTACATTTCAACCACATGTGGTTGTAGCTTCATTCTTTGAAAATTAGTATTTTCTGCCGAAATATTAGGGCATAATGAAACGTACTCACGTATAAGTTTAGATGTTTTCCTTTTTTCATTTTTTATTTTTCTATTTATACTTAATCTTCGGCCGACTGAATCACTTAGTATTTCGAAATCTTTAGAAATTATAAAATGGATAAAATTAGCGTCTGACTAGAATAAGTGCAGTTTTTGGTATGGTCGACTAAAGTTCATTAATCTCGATCATGCAGTTACTTGAAGTAGTGTAAAAATACCAGAATAAAGAATACGTGTTTTGGTAATCAAAGTGTTCTGATTTTTCTAGATGTGTGCACTTTCAACCAATATCTAGAATAACCTCCTGAGAAAGTAGATCTGGTGGTTAGTGTACGTGGATATGTATATAATACACTAGCATGGCTTCAGTCCTTCAACTGAAAGTAGTTAAGAAGAAATACAAATATAGGCCTCAGTTTTTAATTCGATATTAGTATATTTTTCTAGAGATTCCCTGAAAAATTTTCTGAATGTAACTCCTTGAGTGTGAATATGCAAGTCTTCTCTTAATCAACATCCTCTTTCATTTCAGTAGGAAGCACACCACGATGTCAGGTATCTGACTAGTTCTGGATTATTATGAACATCCACACAAACGATTATTCACCTCTTAGTCGCACTTTATGGAGAATAAAACCGGAGAAAATACTTTTTTTTTTCTTTTTATATTGATTTGTATTCATGGCATGGTGAGTAGCTTTAATGAATCTAACACGGAATGGGAAAAGATCCCGTAAGTTGTGGAATACGTGATTTGCAAAGCTTTTCCAATACGATAAGGAACTTCAGCTTTATATTTACAATTTGATCATTTGGTTTTTACTAATCAGAATTAATATTTCTAAGTTATGATTCTTTCAGTTGAAAATTCTATCTTCATTTTATTTAGCCTCAACTTACTTCAGTCAGAAACGGGTCAGCAACGGTTCCAGTGTTCCATATTTTATTTCTCTTACTCATATCCTGAGGCACAAGTACATAGATGGATGTATTCCTAATCATTTTCGCCTGTATTTTGGCTGTGTTCCGTCCTGAGATTTATTATTCACGACTAAGAGTAATTCTCCTAATATGTCTTGAACTACTTCTTCATTTTTGGTAGAAACATCACAATCCTTTGTTAAGTGCGGATAATTTATTTTACTCTTTGTTCTCTCTTACATCTCATTTTGTCTTTAAGTGATGCTATCTTGTTTGACAAAGTTCCTCCACTGGAAAATTTACCAAATGTGAAATTTTCGTTTGCCTGGCAATGTAATCCCATTACCCTTCTCCCGAAATTGCTGGCCTTGTGCTCAAATTTGAAACCAATATTATCAATGAAAATATTTCTTAAACTGTTTGACATATTTCTCCTGTTAGTTGTCCATTTAAACATTTCATTTGTCTCTTCTCAGTACTGTTTCTGAGGTTTAATTTAGCATGTGCTAGTCTTGTGATTTTTATGTAATCAATTAATTAACTAATTTATTCATTCATTCATGCATTCAGTTATTTGTGTATTGTGATATTTTCGAGTTTTTAGGGCCTTGAGTGGTAGAGTGGACGGGGAACGTATTAGAACTCCGAAAGCAGAAATATATATTAATGTTTTCTTTTCTTTCTTATTTTTGTTATTTTTAGCTATCTGTATATTGGGGACAATCATTTACAGGTAACTGAAATTCATTTTGGCAAGTATCTAAACGAATTTTCATTTAGTAAATATTTTAAAAGGCTCATTGAATCCAGGGAAAATTCCTTCGAGGTCGATTTTACCTTCTATTCTTCGGGGTCTTTGGAATAAGTACCAGTCACACACTGGGGTCGATGTAGTCGACTGTTTAGTCGACTACAAGATATCCAAGATATCAGGTCTTGCGCCTTTATTAGAAAGAATTATTATTATTATGGTTGTTATTATTATTATTATTATTATTATTATTATTATTATTATTATTATTATTATTATTATCATTATCATTATTATTATTATCATTATTATTGTTATTGTCATTATCATTATAATTATTATTATTATTATTATTATTATTATTATTATT
>NC_068995.1:46559925-46560733 GCF_001194135.2 Octopus bimaculoides | reverse complement strand
CAGACAGACAGAGACAGACAGACAGACAGAGACAGACAGACAGACAGACAGAGTGTGTGTGTGAAAGAGAGAGTTTGATAGATAGAGAGATAGATAGATAGTAGACAAATAGATTTAGACATATACATATTAATATAGAAATAGGTGTGTGTAATAAAAACGAACGTTACTTTTAAAATATGTAATATACATATGGTTGTTTGTGTGTAATGCAGATTATACATCTAATAAATATACATCTAATTATACATCTAATTATACATCTAATTATACATCTAATAAATATACGTAGACAAGGACGTAGCTGTGTAATAAGAAGTTTACTTCCCAGCCACAAGGTCTCTAGTTCAGTCTCACTGCGTGGCACCTTGTGAGTCTTCTACAATAACTTTCGGCCGACCAAAACCTTGTAAGTGGTTTTGTAGACGAAAAGTGAAAGAGACCTATCATATATATATATATAGATAGATAGATAGATAGATCCTGTGGTTGACTTATTGGACAAGAAATTCTCCAATGTTGTACACCAGCATGGCCTGAATTTCACGATTGAAACAAATAAAACATGGAAGTTACACACACAAATACACACACAGACACACACACGCTCACACACACAGACACACACACATGCACACACACACACACTCACACATACGTACACCCATATAAACATACAAGCACTCACACACACATACACACACACAAACACCCACACACACACACACTCTCGCACACACACACTCTCGCACACACACACTCTCGCACACACACTCTCGCACACACACACTCTCGCACACACACACAC
>NC_068995.1:46556375-46559847 GCF_001194135.2 Octopus bimaculoides | reverse complement strand
CACACACACACACACACACACACACAAACAGACAGACACACTCACACACATGCACACACACACATATATCTATATATAGGTACATGTATACACAGTTTCACACTCCTTCAATCATGGAAAAGATACAAATCTAAAAGACAAAAATAATATTTTTAAAAATACGTATAAATAAAACAAAATAAAACGACCATTAAAGTAGACCACTTATGATTGTACTTATGTTGACTGACTTATATGTCAATAAGTTTGACCTGGTTTTGGAACCTCTTAACAAAGTGATTTTTTTAAAGCGGAAATCGAATAATTGCAAACATTTGCTAACACCAGACTTCCAGCGTAAATTAATCGCAACTAAGGAACTCTGCTTAATTGTGAAAAAAAAAAATAATATTTCCTCGAAAAAAAAAAAATCAAGATTTCGATGTTGGGATCTATATGTTGTTGTTGGCACTCCGTCACTTACGACGTCGAGGGTTCCATTTCATCCGATCAACGGATAGACAAACAGACCTTTCTTCATCATGTAAGATTTATATCTGATTTCTTCGTGAACAACATTTATGACTGTTCCTTCTGACACGTGGAGATCTTTTGCAATTGAACTTATGGAATATCTGGGATTTTAATGAATTGTCTGTTGAACTTGCTGGATAAATTCAGGTGTTCTGATGATGTAAAATATATGTATGTATATATGTATATATATGTAAAATACATCATTATATTAGTAATGTAATATTAATTGTATATTACAGACAGCCAGACAGACGGATAGACGGATAGATAGATAGATAGATAGATAGATAGATAGATAGATAGATAGATAGATGGATAGATAGATAGATAGATAGATAGATAGATAGATAGATAGATAGATAGATATGC
Source organism: Octopus bimaculoides (assembly GCF_001194135.2). NCBI lineage: Eukaryota > Metazoa > Mollusca > Cephalopoda > Octopoda > Octopodidae > Octopus > Octopus bimaculoides. The sequence goes on along the minus strand of NC_068995.1, from coordinate 46,558,962 downwards.
GTGTGTATAACGTTTGATATAAATATATAGAGTACAGTCAGAAAGACTAAGATCGACACACAGATACTTCCTTATATACATACATATACATATATGTATGTGTGTGTGAATGTTTAAGTGCGTGTGTGTCTATATACACACATAAGCATAAACACATGCTTTTAATGAGAGCTGTATATATATACATATGTGTGTGTGTGTGTGTGCACATACATATACTTACATATACGCAAATACATATATGCGTACATAGATACACATACACACACACAAACACACACAAACACACACACACTGGAGACTAAAATCATTCCACTCAATTTATTTCTATCACTTTTTCTCGCAGCATTAAAATGAACCTCAAAGGTTTTGCGAGAAGGAAATTCTTGAAGCCAATTCCATTGACCATATCGAAGTAGGAAGCTATAAAATTTATATTAAATTTGAAGATATTTGAACGCAGCTCTTCAAGTGGTCCAAGATATCGTATTTATCGTATTCGTTCATTATACCATCGCTAGCTTCACTCACTAGAGTACGCCATGTTGTGGCTCCATCTTCAAGGTTTTTACTGAACGCGCTGCTTATTCCGGTGCACATTTGATAGGACATTTTTTTTATCGAATGTTTGAGATTACGTATCCGATCATTATTATTACTATTATTATTATTATTATTATTATTATTACTATTATTATTATTATTATTAGTGTTGTTGTTGTTATTGTTGTTGTTGATGTTGTTGTTGTTATTTTATTGTCTTTGCACAGGTTCTAACGCTGGAGGTGTACTACGGTACCAGCTGTTCACTACCAGTGAACTAACGTAACACCCCTTATTTTTCAAGCGCCATCCAGTGTCAAGCTTCCTCTTAATACAAACTGGACAAAGAAAAATTTTTTAATCTATCACAGTGACATGTCGGCAAGAGAAACCGAACACCAGGAAGGGCCAAGAGATAAATTAAAATTATATATTTGTGCTTATGAAAGGGCAAAAGGTGACTAAATCTTTCGTAATAAGATCTCCAGCACATATCGAGTTACATTAACTCTCAATCGAAAACGAAATATCGTGGAGGTTCAGCATTATATGCTGTACCTTGAAGAGTGATGGCTCAAACGATACATGAGGTGAAATCTTCAGACTTACCGCTGACTAAATATTTATGCCCCAGTATATGGCTTAAAGAAGGATAAGAGTGACGATGAGAAATATCGGAAGCAACGTAAATCGATGGCTAGTATTTACTGTATCACAGTATGAAATAGCGTTGAAAGTTGCATTGATGAAAGTTAGCATTTGGTTAAAGGAAAGTCAAAACGGACTGGCAAGCCCTAATAATCTCCAAGGGCCATAGATCGATCCTAGATTTGTGCTCAAAAGAAAGCGTTATCACAAAGATCATGTCAAGGTCAACTATTCACAGTGTTTGCTATTCCTAATGCGTGCAATTCAATTTATCAGTGATTCATAAGATCAACTCTTCATAAAGTCAGCCATTTGCAATTTTAACCATAAATAAGATCAGATAGTCAACCCTTCACACGGTCAGTCAATCACAACGTCACCGAATCACAAGGTCAACAATTCATAAATTTGACCATTCACAATGCCAAACATTATTAAAGTCAACTATTCACCAAGTCAACCATTCATAAGGTCAAGCAGTCCCAAGGTCAGCTATTCACAAGGACAAGCGTTCATGGTGTCAACTATTCACAAGGTCAAGTATTTAAGATACATGTTCTTGTGAACAGTTGACACCATGAATGGTTGACCTTGTAAACAGATGACCTTGCGACTGGATGATGTCATGAATAGTTGACCTTGAGACTGGATAAGGCTAGCGTACACACCGTCCATACGCTAAACCAACAGATGCGAAGAATGAAAATGCTGGGGGTGAATTACTAAGGGGTAGTAATCTAAGTCCTATTGTTGGATCGTTATTTCTGACTTCACATTTCAGACGTTCCGATATAAATGGAATCAGGGTATGCTGACAGGTCCCCACAAACGTAGTTTAAACCGCTAAAGAACTCACACTTAGAATTATTAGCTAATGAAAATCTTGCATTTGAGAGATGAATCATACCTTTGCCAAGCACACACCATTACACGTTGTCGGTACTGGCAGGAGATGAACCTCTGATCGTTTCTGCTCATTGCTATCTCACCCACTCGTGCTTATCATTGCAGTCACCCGCGTGACTTTTTCCGTTTCATGGATGTTTCCTTCCGTTCATGTGTACCTCACGCTACGCCTAAAATTAAACAATTGAACAATCAATATCCAATTCCTTAAGAATCGGATAAATTTTCGAACGAATTCAATATATGATAAATTCAAAAATTTCAATGTCAGGGAAAAAAAAAAAAAACAAGACAAAATAAAAGCAACAAAAATGCTTTAAGAAATGACGAGATAGAAAAGTTTAGAATATGTGGGTGGCAAAACCACAGAATCCACATGTAACCAGGTTGTTTGTTCGGGTACACACGTTAAGAGTTTGTGAGGCTGACAAAGAGGAAAACAGCATGAGATGAAATAATAGAGAATGACTGAATTTGCCGAAAGCTAGAA
>NC_068995.1:46551377-46556241 GCF_001194135.2 Octopus bimaculoides | reverse complement strand
CGTAGGCTATTTCAGAGCGTTATTCCTTGTTAACATATCAACTTCATAATCATCATCCTTAACATCAACACCACCATCATCATCATCATCATTACGAACAAAACCACAACGTCCACTGCCCCTACCACAAACACCAATACCACCACCATCATCGTCATCACCACCACCGCCGCCACCACCATCATCATCATCATCGTCATCATCATGGTCGTCGTAGTCATCATCGTCAACATCAACAGATCCAGAAGAGTAAGCTGTAAATTTCCAGCGGTGTATGTAATCAACCCCCGCAATTTAAAACGAACATCGCCATATTCAACATCATCATCATCATCATCATCATCATCATCATCATTATTATTATTATTATTATTATTATTATTATTATTATTATTATTATTATTATTATTATTTGTATGCTGTAGTTATTATTCATATTTACTGCTCTTTTCCATCAACACTCTTAAATAACAGACGCGAATACAAACAACCATTACCCGTACCTCATCGTTATCATCACCGTCATTGCCATCGTCGTCGTCGTCGTCATCAGCATGACCATCATCATCATCACCATCATCATTATCATCCCCATTATAATCATCATCACCAACACAAACACCACCGCTACCAACAGCATCGTTGTTATCATTATCACCATCACCAACACCATTAATACTACCTCCGCAACCAGCATCACCAGTATGTTGGACATTAGTATAATACCAGTGATACAAGCATAACAAGCATTAGGATGACTATCCTCCGTCCTATCACCATCATCATCATCATCATTATCATAATCTTCATCATCAGCAGCAGCATCCTTATCATCATCATCATCATCATCATCGTCATCGTCATCATCGTCATCGTCATCATCATCATCGTCATCGTCATCGTCATCATCATCATCATCATCATCAGCAGCAGCAGCAGCAGCAGCAGCAGTAGCAGCATCCTTATCCTTATCATCATCATCATCATCATCCTTATCATCATCATCATCATCATCCTTATCATCATCATCATCATCAGCAGCAGCAGCAGCATCCTCTTCGTCATCATTATCATCATCATCGTCGACGTCGTCGTCGTCGTAGTCGACATAGTCGCCGTTGTCCTCGTTCTCGTCATCATCATCATTAAATACTACCAACAATACAACCACCATCGCCACAAATACCACCACCGCTACTACCACCGTTATCATAATCTCCATCTTCACCGCCCCCTCGTCACAATCATGAAGAAGAAAAAAATCATCAAAAAACATCAACAATAATTCCACCTTTGCCACTTCAACGCAGGATCAACACCAAAGCGAAGCATCAACATCAACGTGACTATGAACATGTTTATCACTATGATGATCATCACCACCTACACCACCATTACCACCGTTACCATTGCTATCAGAAACCAGTAGGGCCATCACCATCGACATCATAATTGTTGTCGTTATCAAAGCGATCATCGTTGCGATGATCAAAGCAACTTTTAGCGGCAGATTCTATGCATTTCCGCAGTCCCTGCTACACAGATTTTATGGAGGTAAAAACAGGTTGAGACGTAATAATTCAAATTTATGCTAGATATTTGAGGATATTGATCTTAAAATGGTAGCATGCATGCAGCTCAATTATTCATGCAAACACACACACACACACACACACACACACACACGCATGTGAGTATATAAATATATGCGTGCGTGTATGTATGTACGGATGTATATATGTATGTGTGTGTTTATGCATAACTGTGTGCATACAGTTGCATATATGTGTATATATATATACAATTATTTATACATACATTCACTTATATATATGTATATGTATATTTATATACACATTTATATGTACATACATATATATATATATATATATACATTTACATGCATAAATACTCTCTATATATATATATATCTGTGTGCGTGTATGTGTGTATGTGTGTGTGTGTGTGTGTGTGTGTGTGTGTATACATATATATATATACACACACACAGAAAGTTATAGAGAACGAAGGAGAGATGATAGATAGATAGATAGATAGATAGATAGATAGATAGATAGATAGATAGATAGATAGATAGAGAAGATACTTGTAAAATTAGGGGAACATACGTGGGTGAATGGAGAAGAATCGATTCTAAGAGAATAAGAAAAGAAATTCAGAGAAGGGAAAGAACGAAAAACATATACAACGCAAGAACTGATGAAGAGTATGGAAAAAAAGGATCACGAACAAATTTCTGCACAAAGAACGGGAATAAATAAGTATCCAGAATAGCAGAATAATAGAAAGGGTATAAGAATAAGAAAGAGAGAGGGTAGAAAAATGAAGTAATTTTATAGAAAGACAGGCAGAAGAGTGATCGTGGAACTGAGAGAGAGAAAGGGAGGGAGAGAAATTAATAACATGCAGAAGAAGAGTTTGGATGTACGAGGGGAGGGAAAATAGAATGATAGTGATTAATGTATATGAGTGTGTGTGCGTGCCAGTGTGTGAGTCAGTATAAAGACACACAGACACACACACACACACACACGTATATATATATATATACATGCACACACACACATATATAGAGAGATAGACAGATAGATATATAGGCAGATAGACAGACTGACAGACAGGCAGACAAATAGACAAACAGACATGTAAAGAGAAACGTAAAATGTTGCGATGATGCCCTTCATTTGCAGCCAGTCGTTCACCATTCTCTTTGTTATTTCATGCAAGAGTTATAGATGTACTTTTCCTGAGTGTTTCATGCTCTCTTGGAGGATGATTCCGGTCTCCCTTTAACCTCAAGTGCCAGCGGTCATTGTGACTGGGATAGGGGTGGGTACTCTCATGCAGGTGTTGGATACAAAAATTACGTCTATTCTGATTATTTTGAGAAAGAAATCTAGTTGTTTCTTGCAATAAATACATCTATAAACCAAACTTTATCCGTGGATCCTTAAAATACTACTCTGGGACCTCAATTTATTATTTTGCTTGGCGTGGATACCAAAAACCTTATGCGGAACCCCAGGGGGTCATGTAGACCCCAGTTAAGAACCACTGGAATGGATGAAGAATTTGGAAGGGGAAGAGGAGGGAAGACGCAGGAAGACGCGTAGACGCAAAATAAAGAAAGATGAAGGAAGATGAAGTTATGGTATGAAAGATATTAGTTTACCATTTCAACGTATCAAAAAAAGATGATAGTGATGTTTCTTCTCGAATCACGTTGGTCAAACGTTAATGTGGGTGGTGAATGATTTTTTAGCAGCCATTTTTGCAGTATCGTTCTGGAAGTTTACTGACTTGATCAATTCACGTAATAATAAATATAAACATAGGCACAGGCGTTGTCGTGTGGTACGAAGTGTGCTTTCCAATCACATGGTTCTGGATTCAGTTCCCCTGCGTGGCAACTTGGGCAAGTGTCTTCTGCAATAACGGAAACCTTGTGAGTCGATTTGGTAGATCGAAAATGAAAGTGTCAGATACATGAATATAAGGGGTGGGGCGTATGCTCGCGTATGCGTTAGTCTGTGTGGGTATGTGTATGTGTGCGTGTGTGTGTGTGTGTGTGTGTGCGTGTGCATGTGTGCGTGTGTCTTTGTGTCTGTGTTTGTCTCATCCACCCCTTGACAACTGGCGGTGGTATGATTACGTCTCCGTAACTTAGCGAATTAGCAAAAGAGAACATTAGAATACGTACCACGCTTTAGAACATATGTAACCTCTGCGATCGACTTGTTCGACTTAAAATCAGTCAAGGTAGCGCCCCAGCATGGCCACAGTCTAATGACTATAACGAGTAAAAGTTAAAAGACGAAAAAAATTAAAACCAGCAGAAGCAAGTTATTAATTTATATTATTTAAAATATTAGTATTCAATGCAATAAATTATTTGAATATCAGTTTATAAAAACATTGTAAGAGATTCTTCCCTCGATTGCCAATAATTTTATGCGAAGTAAAACGAATTTATTTCATAAACAAACGTATCGCCCGCCTATAGTCACGCAACCCAATATTTTGAATAAATGCAGAGAATAACATTCAAAGATAACATATTTCGGCATGTGATACGGATGCATATCGAAAAAGACAAATATACATATACATACATACGTATATATACACACACACACGCACTCACACATATATATACATATATACATACATATATATATATATATATATATATATATATATATATATATGAGGAGAGGGAGAGAGAGAATGAGTGAGAGGGGATATAAGATAATAACCCCAAATTTGTATTGCTACCATATAATTCAGTTAAATTATGGTAAAGTAAATCTTGTTGCCCACTATATTATGAGCATGAGCACACGCACACATTTACACACGCGCGCACAAATACGCGCACACACACATTCGCACACTCACACCTGTATGTATAAATATGCATATTTATTTATGCACACACAAACACATATACATGTATATATATATACACAAACATATACATGTGTAACTATATAAATATAAATATAAATAAATATAGCCAGATCGATAGATTGTTAGATAGATGTGAAAAGGGACTTGTATTTCATACGTGAGTGCGAGTGTGTTTGTGGAATTATGAGTGTGCACATATATATATATATATATAGCAATAAACATATATAAACGCATATCTGCATCCAGGCGTTTTTGCAATTGCATGAGACTGCTGTGCATCATCTTAGCATTGCTTAGCATTGTTCCACAAGAAGCTGCACGCTTGCTCATACCCAAACACGCGCACACATAGACCCTCATTGATATAACATCTGTATGTATATCTGTTTTATATATATATATATATATATATATATATATATATTTATAT
>NC_068995.1:46549371-46550889 GCF_001194135.2 Octopus bimaculoides | reverse complement strand
AAAGCCCACGCGTCAGTTTGTTAAACAATATAAAAATGTTATGAAAAATTTTTGCTCGCACATGAATGTGTATATACATATACATACACACACACATAAATGTATATATATATATATATATATTAGAATATATACATCCATACTTATATATGCTCGCATACATTATGTACACGCGCATACATATATATACACATATATACTTATATATATATACATATACACACATATATATATGCATGTATATATATGTGTGTATGTATGTATATATATTTATATATATATATATATGCAAGCATGCATTTATACGTTTTTTCTGTATTATTGAAGAAAGCCTTGCGTGGGATTGCGTGGGTGTTTCATGCACACTAAACAGATTTAAAAAACTTTCACGCCATTATTGACATATTTCTTCAAAAATTCTATGCATGTATATGATCCTTTATATATGATCAAATATATACACACATATATATACATACATACATTTGCCATATATATACATATATACAGATAGATAGATAAATAGATAGATAGATAGATAGATAGATAGATAGATAGATAGATAGATAGATAGATAGATAGATTATATAATATGTTATATAATGATTATATACGTTTTGGTGCATATAATTGCGTTAATGTATTTACATATTAACTATGTATATACATACATGTGTGTGTGCGTATGAGTGTGTGTGTGTTTGTTTGTTTGTGTGTGTGTGTGTGTGTGTGTGCGTACGAATTGATCACCTAACTCATCTGCGTATGCATGTTTGTATGCATGCAAACTGCCAATGGTACGAGTCCAATTTTCTATGTTGCATTTTTGCATGATCCCTAAACGACATATCTTCTTGTTTTTCTTCATTTCTATACCCTTAAACTTTAGTTTTATATGTATATGCACGTATGCACACATGCATGCATTTATTAATATGCATATATAAGGGTAGCTGTGGTTATAGATAGTTTTGCGCGTGGGTAGAGGTGAGTGAAAAGCATTTTTTACGCAGGTTTATTTCTTACATTTAAGAAATATACTGGATTTGTTTTCTTATTTTTTCATATTTTCAGATCACCAAATTGGCAATTACCGTTGGGAAAATTTTGATTAAAGGATGAAAATACAGGTTGCAGCATTTTCAACTCGTACCCCAAATATATATAAGTTTATGTGTATGTGTAAGTGTGTGCTTCTATGTTCAAATATACATGTATATGGAATTGTTGTTCTGTTTATTTTTTTGTCTTTCTCCTTACTGAAAATTTTGCCTACGATAAAACAGATTTCATTGGAAGCAAATACGTATAAAGAAAGAAGTTACAATATTGAAAAAAAAACAAAATAAAGACAATAAAATTCCAGAGGAAAGTATTTGTTGTGATACAAACCAGATTTGAGCCTACGTTAAATGACTCTCCATTCATCACAGCCCACGCGTAAAACTAAAAACTACTTACGTATCTCCAAATATCTCCACACAGGCAGCTGTGTGTGCATATATATATATATATATA
>NC_068995.1:46547706-46548996 GCF_001194135.2 Octopus bimaculoides | reverse complement strand
TTTTTTTGCCAATCGGTTGAGCTGAGTAGCAAATTCCAGTCGGAAGATAATCAAAGATGGTACACTTTGCATGTAATTTTATTTTAATTGAATTCCTCTTTCCCTAAGTATAACATGGACGTAATTAATCACCAGAGACCCGCTTCCTTATTACTGTTGATTGTTTGGTGTTTGAAGTTTAGCAGGTGGTGGTGGTGGTGGTGGTGGAGGTGGAGAAAAACTTACATATAATGCCGCACACACACACACACATCAACACTAATATTAAGAACGTAGCCAGCACCATCTACTTCCCTACCAACGAGAGCCGTACGTGGGCTGATCCACCTGCTAGGAATAACAGAAATATTTTCCTCAAATCACACTGGACTGTCTAAAACACTGGTTCTGAATCGTAGTCTATATGACCCTTGGAGTCCCTTTAACATTTTGTGGTTAAAATTATGCTCGATAAATTTCTGATATCCCTACAAGGCACAAAATATTTCACCTATTTTGTTTTAAACATTTTCTAATGATAGTTAATTATAAAAATATAATAGGATTTGTTTTGAACACCGAATGGAGGGTTGTGCACATGGTAGCTATTCAATTCATTACTTATCACTTATTTTTTCTCTATTAAAGCAGTGAATTCTAAGAACGGTAAACATTAAAATCATCTAAATTTACTGAAACATGGAAATATATTTGCTCCCTTCACAGTGATGATAGCATGCTCTCCACGGGTCCTTAGGAATAAAATTATGTAGATGGCAACTGAACGGTAACTTGGCGAGTATTTTTTCTTTTATACAGGGATCGACAAGTTTCATACATTATTAACTTCCATAAAGGAACCGTTTGATTGACTATATATATATATATATATAAATGTATATAGATATTGGGAAGGGAATTGTCAATTCATTAATAAATTAATAATTAACAATTTTGCCAAATTGTTCGGTATGCAAAAAAACCTTTATCGGTAAAACTTTTATAATTATAAACATAATTTAGGGATGGAATGTGTATTAGACTTTTCTGAGTACGACCGTTGTTTCGACCCGTTGTTTTAGGTCCCTTCGGATAACAACAAGTAACCTAAACTGTGTCGGTGCTGTACTCAACAACTATTTATACATTTGTATAATTTTTCCAGTATGAAGGCGCATGTCTCAATGGTTAGAGCGTCGAGCTTGCGATCGGGAGGATGTGAGTTCAGCAGCACACTTTATTTCACGTTGCTCCAGCTCGCTCAGCAGTCGAAATGAGTTGCGACGTCACTGGTGCCAAGCTATATCGGCC
>NC_068995.1:46544421-46545981 GCF_001194135.2 Octopus bimaculoides | reverse complement strand
ATATATATATATATATATATATATATATATATATATATATACACATACTTTAACCTATATGTGTGTGCATATCTCCACATGAAAATGTACACTTATCTACATGCATGTATGTATGTGTAGTATATATATGTATGTATAAACATATACATATGTGTGTGTGTATGTGTGTGTCTTTGTATGTGTGTGTAACCCCATTTGAGTTCGTAATAAAGGAAAAGTTAATTAAAATAGGATTTATATCGAGGGAAGTCGAAAGTTTACCGAATTCCTTGAGAAATGAGGTGTAACGGTTCTAAAATCCCTGTATTACGATAAATTATAGAACACCCCCCCCCCATTCCTCCTTGCTAGTTGTCGTATCTCAGAATTCAAACGATCCGTTCTCTGTGCTTTACAATATTTCGCACTCTCAAGGTTCCAATTTCAAATTCTAGCGCTGACGAATAAACCTTTCATTCGCTCGTCTGTCACTCGTAAGTGATTACGACCTGGGAGTTTGTACCCCACTTTCACTACTTGTTTATAGGTATGTGCTGGTTTCGAGCCCACGCAGATGAGATCTCGATCTTCGCCCTCTTTACACTAGCGGAACATCGAGGATGTGACAGCCGGAGGGCGAGAGAAGCATGTTACACCAAACGGCGACTGGTACTCATTTTCAGGCAAGTACACATGACCATCATTAAATGAAAAGCCTTACTCAAGGGTACATCGCACTGCCGAATCCATGAATTGAACGTACGACCGTACAATGATCAGTCCAGCATAAAGCCATTGCTTTAATTGATTTCATTAATTTAGGCTGAGGGAATGAATATATGTATTTACCAATTATGTACAAGGCTTCGCTTCTTCCTGTTTATATTCTGTATAATTCTTGATTGATTTAAATATTGTTGCATCATCCACTTTATAACTAGTTCAAGAATGGTCTCTAGAAACCTTCTAGAATTCTTAGTCAAATTTCCCTCAGTCCACATCCTATCGTCTTATAACTGAATAATCTGATTCGAAGTATAGAAAATTGTTTCATGCTTAATAGGTTGGATTACATAGATGTGACCAGGACCCTAAATTTAACAATATATTATCGGGTTTGAGAAAGGAGCAAATAAATTTCAAATGTTAATAAAGCAATGTACATTATTTACATTATTTACATTCGAAGGATATTCGTCCTCAACTTGTTTGTTGTTAACACAACGTTTCGGCTGATATACCCTCCAGCTTTCATGAGGTGTCTTGGGGAAATTTCGAACCCCTGGGTTCTCCTTCCTAAGGTGTTTTTCGATGTTATTATTATTATTATTATTATTATTATTATTAATATTATTGTTGTTGTTCAAGCCACCTCCTGGAATCGAACTCGGAATCTTGCAGTTAGTAGCCCGCGCACTTAACCACTACGCCTTATGGTGAGGAAAAGAAAGAAGAATTACATGAAGGGATGGTGTGGTTTGAGTGCCTTTGTGTGTAGGCCTTATTTATAACTAAAATAAAGTAACAAGAACAACAAAAGTAATAATAATAATCCTTTTTACTTTAGTATAAGGCCTGAAA
>NC_068995.1:46541176-46544082 GCF_001194135.2 Octopus bimaculoides | reverse complement strand
ATAATAATAATAATAATAATATTACTAATAATAATAATAATAATAATAATAATAATAATAATAATAATAATAATAATAATAAATGCCCGGGTGCAGTACAAGGCAGTAGCTCTCATGGCTTCCTTTTGAGTGGGATGGGCTACTCGACCTGAAGAAAATTCTAACTGGGCCCCACCTGCGAGGTCATGCGCTGTTTATCTTGATATGAGATCACCATCTCGCGCACATATGGGTGTGATGCATGTGCCTCGTTTACCCTAATAAGACGGGTAGTCATGATGGGTATACTGAGCTTCATATATTTTACCCCATTGTCACTGTGATGGCATGCACTGATCTCTCACTCAATAATAATAATAATAATAATAATAATGATAATAACAAAAACAATAACGAAAACAGTTATAAAAATACCAGCAAAAATATCAAACTTTTATGACTGTGAATAAAAATTATATCTTTACAATATCTGTCGTGTATCTCAACCCATGAATATACTGATCATCGCGAATTTGATAAAGTTACTAGAGGAAATATATTTATTTAACAGTTTAATTTTTGTCCGTAGTGTCAGCGTTGACAAGTTAATCGCACTTTTAGAAGCGATATGGTTTAATGTTGATGAAGTTGTAAACGCCTAGCTAAAACAAGAAATATCTTAAACTATGTTTTAATAACATTAAATATTATTATACATCATTTATATTTGTGATATGTACTTTTGTAATTAGATGTGTGTGAAATATAGTATAATTAAATAACAGAGGAAGATTTGAGAGAAGTCATATAAAAAACTTCAGCCATATAGCGTCTAACTTCCGGTCGTAAATAAGGATATTTGTATCGAAAGCTGAAATTCAATGTTTTCATAAACTTACAAAATTTTCTAGTGGATTCCTTTTCGATTGAAACGCAAAAACTAAAACATTTACGTTATTGCTTGTTGACGCCTATCAAAACTGACCCCAAATACGATTGACTGCAAAATGTGTTAGTGGGCGTGTTGAGTTCAGTTATGCTCAACGTTACCAAATATGGTAATGTTAATCGAAACTAGATTTAACTTCAAAAATATATGCTACAAATTTGAGAAGCTATCTACTATGAATTAATAATCTAGATATACCTACGGCTTGTCAGACGTTCCATCTATGACAGTCTCGTGAGTTTGTACTATCTAATATACTGAATGTTTTCTTTCATTTCTTTTATTTTACGTTAATAAATTTGGTGGAGGTTTATGGTTTATTTCGCTGCTATTTCTAGCAAATCTCATCCATGTAATAAACAAAATTGCAGTACAAGCAATGAACATGTCGGGCGAATTACAATAAAATTTTGAATATAAGAATAATAGAATAGAATAGATAGATAGATAGATAGATAGACAATAATTAATTAATTAATTAATTAATTAATTTTACCCTTTATTATTATTATTATTGAAAATATAATTCACTCCCTGGTAGTAAACTGCAGTTTCTGCGGGAATACTCGTAACACACGTGGGTGATTGACGAAGAAATGCGAGTCCTCACTTGTCTGTATAAATTCGGAAGTGCTGGTTTTTGGATATTAGGTATTCGATGTCGCTTGATCGAATAACGTATTTTAGTTATTAGCGTTATCAAATTTACAATGGAAATTCTATACTGAAGACGGAAATAAGTGAGTAAAAATAAAATTTTGCATCTCTTTAATCCAGAAACGCGTATGTAGTTGATCGAAGCCGGGTGGATTCGTTATGTTCTCTCTTTACCTACGTGAATTGAGAGTATTGCTGTCTGGGAGATATCTTATGGTAAAGGAATAGTATTTAACATCTATTTCTAAATTTCGGTATGTGGTGAAGCAATTTGCTGAACGTCAATTATAATTATGCTTATAATTATAGAATTTTTATGTAGATAGATAGATAGATAGATAGATAGATAGATAGATAGATAGATAGATAGATACATACATACATACATACATAGATACATAGATAGATAAACACATACATACATGCAAATATGCATGCACATGTATTCTCACATATATGTATACATACAGACATATACGTATGCAAATGCATATATATACTCATATATGTATATACATACATACATAAATTTATGTATGTCTATTCCTTTGTTTCTTAGCACAACCTTTTATGTATAGTTAAGTCATCAATACACGATCTCTGTTACATCACAAACAAAATGCCTCGCTAGTAATATCTTGAGGCTTTGCTACAATCATCAAGAAACACACGTTAATAAAGCCTGCGCTTCCTCATGGAATTAGATTTGTGGAAGCCATACTGGATATCATTTCATTGATATTGGATATGTTATGAAATCTTGAATAAGTTTAAAACGTTGCAATAAATCCTGTACATGGTTGGACACGAAATTGCTCTGAGCGCATATTAGAAAAATATCATTTCTTTTAAAGATTTTATCATGTGCATACATAGACTGGAGCGTGCGCAGAGACACGCATACAAGTGCACACTTACATATACTGAGATATTTGTGTATAAATATACATATACTGACACACATATGTGCACGTGTATGTATATATATATATATATATATATATATATATATATATATAAATTATAATTAAGGGTATCTAAAAGATACCACCAGGCTAGAGATAGAAGTCAAAATTGGACTCTAAATACACATCAAGTATTCATACAGCACCAGGAGAAAATACAAAGAGGCAGAGTATATTGTTATGCAAATCCAGAAATCCAGATCTGGGATTATCCAACAATCTTTTGCTAGATTATCTGTCTCTTTGTCATTTCTCCTATAGATAGATAGATAGATTAGATAGATAGATAGATAGATAGATAGATAGATAGATAGATAGATAGATAGATAGATAGATAGATAGATAGATAGATAGAT
>NC_068995.1:46539578-46541166 GCF_001194135.2 Octopus bimaculoides | reverse complement strand
TAGATAGATAGATAGATAGATAGATAGATAGATAGATAGATAGATAGATAGATAGATAGATAGACAGATAGATATGTGAGTGTATCATGTGTTTATGTCACTATGCACGTATGTATATATATATTTGTGTGCGTGTGTATGTGTGTACATTACATGACCAGCTTTATGTCACAATCTTTCTTCTGAACCAGGTGACACAAGGAGTCCTGTTTGAAATTTTTTTATACCCTAGTAGGTTGGATATATAATATGAGGAAATGTCCAGTCAACGCAGTGGAAGCTTCAATTTTCGTCTGCCAGTTATGCTTTAAACCATGCACCGTTGCAGCAGAACTGCATAGCCATCGGAGATGTTATTGACAGGCAGTCAGAGATGCAATTAACGACGAGGAAGCGCAAAGAGACGGCAATCATCTGAGAATATGAAGCAGTCACCATGTATGTATGTGATTATATATAGTCTCAGAATCTGAATGCAAATTTAGAAACATACGTTTTGTCTTTGTTTTTTGTTAGTCAAACTTATGGTAAATCCTTTTTACTCATTAGACTTAGCACATGACAGAATGGATTGCAGAAAAATATCATACAACCCAAATTTTTGCAGTTCATATTCATTCATCCACTATATATACCATGTAGATCAATCCTTCTAGTACGTTATGGTCATCTAAATTTTCTACGAATAAAGAAACAAAACAAAAACGATTTTATATCTTCTGTCTGGGGAAGCAATACTGTCTTAATGCCTTATTATCTAACACACCGTTTCGATTTCCACTCATTTAATATTTATATGCTTCTTCCAAACTGCCTCTTCCAAACTGCTTCTACCTCGTTAACAAGGTAGCAAAAGCAACAACATTTAGAAGAAAAAATATGTACAAACAATAAATGAGTGGAAATTGAACCGGTGTTTGTTTACTAATAAGACAATAGGACAGTATGACACTCCCCAGACGCAACAAAATTTGATTCAACACACGAATTCACATAAAGAATCTTGCAAACCAAATACAGAAACGAAAATTTTATATGTAAATATGGCTTTAATAGTCAGAAATATTCATTATCTAACAAGAACTCAATTGCTTATCGGTGTTTTTCACAATCGTGTAAATAGTTCTATTGCACTATTGCTAGAGTATTTAGGAAAGTTATTTGTGTGTTGAATAAATTTGTTGATATGTGTGAACGCGTTATTAATTTATCAGTGTG
This sequence comes from Octopus bimaculoides, assembly GCF_001194135.2. Taxonomy (NCBI): domain Eukaryota; kingdom Metazoa; phylum Mollusca; class Cephalopoda; order Octopoda; family Octopodidae; genus Octopus; species Octopus bimaculoides. The sequence goes on along the minus strand of NC_068995.1, from coordinate 46,539,948 downwards.
ACTTGGCCACCGCTGATATATCTCTGATTAGATCGGATAAGATGAACCAATCGCCAAATTTATTTTGATAACGGTGTTATCGATGATGCCATTGTGAACCGAAGTACCAGGAAATAATATTAACAACAGAATTCTCTCATTATATTGCCGTCACCATCATCACCATCACCTCCACCCACAAGGAACACCGTCACCACCATCGCCATCACCAACATCAACACCACCACCTCCATTTCCAGTACTAGCACGGATATTATCTTATTGTCATAATCATACCATCTCGACTATTTACAACACAGCCGTACAAATATATATATATATTTTACTCCACAACCGTACAAACATATATATATATATATATATATATATA
>NC_068995.1:46537343-46538660 GCF_001194135.2 Octopus bimaculoides | reverse complement strand
ATATATATATATATATATATATATATATATATATATACACATATATATATATGTATATATATATACATATATATATATACTTATATGTATATATATATATACGTATATATAGATGCATTTATACATATATATATATATGTATGTAATGTATGTATATGTATATACATACCACATACATAGATATGTAAATATACTTATATATGCAAGTACACATGCATATGTTTGAAGAGGGCAGGTAAAAATCGTATGAGTTAGAGAGAGGGGGGCATATAAAAAAAGGAATAATAGAGAGAATTACATAAAGGCTGAAAGGGAGGTGTATCAGGTGGAGAAATACAGGAGTAGTAAATCGGTAAACGACATTTAGAAATAAAAAACAAAATAAAATAAAGAATTGAAAATAAATGAACAAAACAAGGTGGGGAAAAAACAAGTAATAAAGAAATAAAATATAAATAAATATAAAGTAGAGGATTGCCTATGCAACGGACATATTTCTGAGTGAAAAATAAGTAGCTGTAAGTAACAGGAAGTACGATTTTTTTATCTCTTACTTCTTATCTATAAACAAACGTTTTTATGTTAATTTGGCTCCTTATTCGAATTTTATTTAACCCTAATTCCTTTATATTTTTTTGTTCAATAGTTCTGCTTTCTTTCTTTTCTAGTTTCTGTATCATCATCGTCTTTTTTTATGCAGACATATAAACACATAATGGAGTTGCATAATTTGAAACACGAGTCTTTAATAACAATGTCTGGTCTCTTTCGATATTATTATCACAGAGAGAAAGAAAGAGAGAGAGAGAGGGTATAATTTACTCTTTCGTTTTATGTTGTTGTTCCCCATTCACCGTTGTTTGTTGTTCTTGCTGTTGTGGTTGTGGTTCTGTTTTCTGTTTATCTCTATTTTATTGTAATCACATTATCATTTACTGTTGTTATTTACATTCATTCGTTCAACGTCTCGATGTTGTTTTTCAACACTGGCTGCATATGAATAGAATAGAGCCGATACCATGACATCAATACGACTAACACACAGACACATACACACACACACACACATACACACACATGCACAATCACACACGAGTATACACAAACACACAAACACACACACACTCAAATATATGCATATAGACATCTATTTGTATATATATATTTGTGTATTTCACTTTGTCAGACTTAATATCTCTCTTACAATCAGTCTCTTTCTGTCTCAGTAAATATGTGTGTAGGGATGCATATATGCCTTAACGAGTGTGTGTGTGTGTGTGTGTGTGTGTGTGTGTGTGTGTGTGTGTGTGTGTGTGT
>NC_068995.1:46534936-46535435 GCF_001194135.2 Octopus bimaculoides | reverse complement strand
ATCTGTATACCTATATATACACACACATATATATACATATGTACCTATGTATGTATTTATATACAGACATATATATATTTATTTATATAGGAATGCATATATATATATATATATATATATATATATATATATAAGTATACGAATACATATATAAATACATGTATGTATGTATCTATCTATGTGTCTATGTATGTATATGTATGCATGCGAGAAATCGCGTGGCCAAGTAGTTAGATTTTTGTACTCTTGATATCGTGGAATCGATGCTCAGGCCGGCGGTGCGTTGTTGCTCTTCAGCAAAACAATAGCCCCAGTCCACCCAGCTGTAAATCAGTAACACCTCGACCGACTGGCATTCTTCTCTGGTGGGGAATGTTTGCCCGCCCACCCACCTACCAAGCTAGTGACCTGGCATCTTGCAAAATTTACAACAATGTGAGGAACCGCATTGTAACCTGCAATCTAATACTAGTGATTTCTATTAACGGTAATATATATA
>NC_068995.1:46532233-46534673 GCF_001194135.2 Octopus bimaculoides | reverse complement strand
TTTTTTTTTTTTTTTTGCAATTTTCAATGTTCTTGCCTGTATCAATGCAACTGCACTCTTTATAAACTTCCTGTTCTATATTTTTTCCTTGTTAATGTTTTTGCTGATTGGGGTGTCGAGCTGGGAGAACCGTTAACATGACGGGAGAAATACTTAACAGCATTTCGTGCGTCATTCCGTTTCGCCCCGAGGTCGACTTTGTCGTTCATCCGTTCGAGGTCGATAAAATGGGTATCTGCTGAGCACTGGGATCGAAGTAATTGGTTTACCCCTGCCCCGTAATTGCTGGCCTTGTGCAAAAATTTGAAACCAATGTTCATGCTGGTTCAACTGTTTTATTGTGGTCGTTGCTTAAATGTAATTCCGCCTTGATGCGGCTCGTTCCTATTAGTTTCTGATTCAGACATAAGGCCAGCAATTTTGAGAAGAGGGGTAAGTCGCTGCCATTGCCTAGAAGTACTTGGAAGGTGCTTTGTTTAACCGAATACAGAAGGATGAAAGGCAAAGATGACCTCGACGGGGATTGAACTCGTAACGTAAAGAGACGTAATATAGACTGCAAAGCAGCTTTCTGATTCTAACGATTCGGCCAGCTCATAGCCTTATTATGGTATTGCTTTCAGAAGCTAATAAACAAACAGTTACAATCAACGCCCTTCCAATTGTTACTTTCCAGTCCTTTTTATTTATTACAAATATCAAGGACAGGGTTCTCGTCTAAGTGGGAGTGCCTGTGAAAATTGAGAAGATAGCATAAGCCAGTTTTAACTAACAAAAAGAAAAAAGATGGCAAGGCGACGAGCTGGCAGAGCTGTTAAAATGTTGTCGTCGATTGGTTACGATAATGTTTTGCTGTAGCCCCCTGTCATCGTTGATCGAGTAGATCTCTGATCAAAACCATCCCAGTTATGACCATCCCATTTTTCTTTCCTGTGTGCAAGCAACTGTGGAAAACGATCAGCATTGTGTTTTATCTAAGACGGTGAGCAGAAGTTGAATATTTCGAGGACATTTGGTTGCTACTGCTATGTCTAGCAGGTTGCGTGACCACGTTCAAGCTTCTTTGGTTAGCTCTATAATGAAGGTGATAATAGTGTTCGGTCTGGTGATTGATGTATATGCTGTTATAGCCCCAGGCGAGCCGTGATACGGAATGTCTATGTTCGCTATATCTCATATTTGCTTGACGATATTCTTGCTATTGTTATTATTGTTGTTGTTGTTGTTGTTGTTGTTGTTGTTGTTGTTGTCGTCGTCGTCGTCGTTTTTGCTCTTGCTAATGCCTCGGATGAAGATGACGATGTTATTGATGATGTTGTTGATTATGATGATGGTGATGACGGTGGCGATGATGATGGTGATGATGATGATGATGATGATGATGATGATGATGATGATATTTACCCAGATGATTAACGTTTATCGTAATGATGATAATGGTGGTGAAGAAGAGGAGGATGGTGAATGATGATTACCATGATGAAGATGATCCCCATGCTGTTGCTACTGCTGCAGCTGATTATGATGATGATGATGAGGAGGAGGAGGAGGAGGAGGAGGAGGAGGAGGAGGAGGGCGACGACGACGACGACGATGAGGAGAAGGGGAGGAGGAAGAAGAAGAGAAGGAAGAGGATAACCGTGGTGATAATGCTTGTCAGATGATGATGGTGATGATGATGATGATGATGATGAAGGGGAGGACAAAGATGAGGGAACAGCGTAGTGAGAATGATTGCCGCGATGATGATAAAGATAACGAAGATGACGATGATGGCGATCACTCTAATGGTGAATGATGATTAAAAGGAGGTCGATGACTAATATGATGATGATGAAGGTCGTTATGGCTGTTACTGATCTGTTGATGTTTATCATGGTCTTTTTTTTTTTGCGACTGGCCTAAACGGTGCCATTTAAGTTCACCGTAGTTATTGTGGTTCTTGGAGATAGTGTTGTCCTTGCGGTTATTTTTGTTATTGTTGTTGTTTCTGTTGATTTTCTAGTTGTTGTTATTGCTTGTGTTTTTTTTCTTTTGTTGTTGTTGTTGTTGTTGTTGTTGTTGTTGTTGTCTGGCCATCCTTTTTCATATTTACGAAAGGTTTGTCTGCTGTTACAGCTACTATTACCTAATTTGACATTACATTTTGTCATAGCCGCTGCTAATGATGATGATTATAATGATGATGTCGACGATGATGATGATTATGATCATCATCATCATCATCGTCGTCATCATCATCATCATCATCATCATCATCATCATCGTCATCATCATCATCGTTATCATCGTCATCATCATCATCATCATCATCATGGACGACGATAATAATGATAAACATGGTGGTCCTCTTGGTGGTAGTGGTGGTAGCATCTACAGAATTCGCTGCTGCAGTAATTACCGAACCTCTAGTAGTCTCGTCGTATATGTGTGTGTGGGG
>NC_068995.1:46531998-46532223 GCF_001194135.2 Octopus bimaculoides | reverse complement strand
ATGTTTGTGTCTGTGTGCGTGTGTGTGTGTGTGCATTTATATACATGTGTGTATACATGCAAGTGTGTGTGAGTATGTATATGTACATGTACGTATATATGCATGTATATATGCATTTAAATTTATTAATATATATATAGATATACACACATGCACCCACATATATATAATATAAAGTAAATATACATACATACACACATGCATATATATATATATATATATATA
>NC_068995.1:46528880-46531275 GCF_001194135.2 Octopus bimaculoides | reverse complement strand
ATATATATATATATATATATATATACATATATATATAATGAACTTATATACGAACACACATGTATGTATATATGTATATATTAGTATATTTCTTTTAGTGTCTGTCCATCTATGGGGGACTATTTAACTATTTAATGCCCATTCTGTTTGTTATTTTAGTGCGCAAAAGCATTGGTTTTCTCAGGAGGAAGTCATTATATGGTCATTCCATATTTTATTTTATTTATCATTATTTTTTCTTTTTTTTTCTAAAACTCGAAACCCGAAGCTGTCTGATAATTTTCGTTGAACAATTATTAAGTCATAATTAATTTATTCCACACCAATAGCGCAATAATTAAGCTACACTTACGATTGTTTACTGTCGATTTTTTTTCGAAGACGCATGTGAGTGTCTTAAAATTAGTGTAATAAGCTCCTTTATATCTGGCAGCGCCGTGACAGAACGGATGCCGGATAATTGAATTTTTGCGTATGGTGATGGAGATCAGTATTATGGTGATGAATACTATGTTGATGATGATGAGGAAGAGGAAGAGGAGGAGAAGAAAAAGGAGAACCTTTCAATTATTATCACTACCAATTATCATAGTACCGCTTCACCGGGACTTTACAGGAATTCTAGATAAGCGTGTTGCTTTGTACAATAAAAGAGTAATTTCTGTTTCGTGTGTGTGTGTGTGTGTTTGTGTGTGTTCTCTAGAATTTATATTTGCAAAATCAAAACCTGTCTTCCAACGTATTGGGAAAATTCATCATAAGCATAGGAAATTTCGCCATGAAAGAGGAACACAAGCAGGCTACAAACTAGATAACTCATTTTAAAGAAATTACCTTTTCCTAATTGGCACGTTAGTTTATAATACTGCCATTTTAAGCAAAAAGCTATTTCTTATTTTTATTTATATTTATTTTTACATTGGCGGTTTCATGGTTTCTTGAACCCTCGGCTTGTCGGCTATCGGACTCGTATTTAGGCTTGGATGGAGCTTACCACCCGCTTTGGGCTGCGTTCCCAAGCAGCCCGACTCTCGAGAAGAGCATGTGCACGCACGTGTAGGTACAAATGTGTACGTTTGTGTTTATAAGTAGAGATTTTACGTAATAGATAGAAAATGAAATATACCGCCTTTTTTAAAGACTAAATCTACAATTCTAAAATTACTTAACTGCATTCTTTTGGAAAATATTACACAATGAATATGTAAAGATTTGCTAATAAACTTTGTTGACGGCGAGGACAACGCACCACCGTTCTTGGTTCATTTCCACATTTGAACTTTTCAGTTCGCAAACATTCGGATTTCGCCTTCTTTTATGCACGCTATTTTTATTTAACTGTGACTAAGTTGCGATTAAGAGGAAAGGGGCGAAACGCGATAGAAAGATAACATTCAGGAGAAGCCTGCTTCTATTCACCAAGACTTAGTTCTTGAATTGAACCGATAAAACAAAATTAGGTTAATTTCTATTTACGCTTAATTTCGATTGCGAATCTTTATGTGTGTTTACGACCGCAATTTGTAAAGGTACAAAATCCTTTCAAATTAAGTATATGGTAACAGTTAAGAACACTAGTTCAATAGAATATCAGAATGATTCAAATATTCGATAACAATTAATAGGATACGTGCGAATAATTTTCAAAAGCCTAAAGAGGGCGAAATATAGGGGAGTTCGAAAAAGCCTCACACACACTTACGACCTTACACACGCAAAGAATTATGTATTTACTAGTATATAAAATCAGTGAGGCATGTACATTTATTTGTTTGTTTGCTTTTTTATTGCTGTTGTTGTTGTTTGTAAATCTAATGAAGGTGGCTTTGAGCCAGAGCCTTTCCTAAACAGCCGGGTATAGTTAACAGAGAGTAATTAAGCTAATGTTCTGCTTATATTATAGAAACTGATTGGCTAAAATAAATTAGACAATGAGTTCGCGACAGGTTGTAATTCTGGAGTGAAAGCTTTTGGGAAGTCGATATTGCAGCAGTTGTTGGTGTTGTTAATGTTGTAATATCGTTCATGTTGCTTTTGCTATTTAATTCTTTTCTACTCGCGACAAAAGGCCCGAAATTTTGGGGGACATGGGGCTTAATTTATCGACCCCGAAAGGACGAAAGGTAAAGTCGACCTCGGCGGAATTTGAACTCAGAATGTAGACAGACATTCCGTCTAAGCATTTTCCCCGGTGGGCTAACGTTTCTGCCAGCTCGCCGCCTTTTTTTTGCTCGTTAATACTAAGTCAACACTGAACGAGCAGCAGATTTGTACTGAAAGGTATTTCAGCCGTGAACTTCCATCTGATTAAATATAATCAAGCCCTAATGAAAGTGGGTGCTGCATTTTGCTTTTGTATCCTTTTCTAAGACGTTGGCACTTGATTTGAGTGAAG
>NC_068995.1:46523749-46526249 GCF_001194135.2 Octopus bimaculoides | reverse complement strand
TTAAACATGAAATAATTTAATCCTGGTTGATCAGATCTTATTCCTGTATATTAAATGAGGCATAATGATGTAATAACGTGGAATAGATGAAAAGAAAGTACTATGCTAATGCTTAAGAATACCAATTTCCTTAATTTTTATTATGGTAATATCCTGAAATAAGAGGTCTTTAAATATGATAGAAGCAGTCCTTGCATACTTTCTTTTCAATTCTACATAGAATCTAGGACGAATTAAATTAATATTCTACAACTATTATATATGAATTCACAAACGGCAGGATATCCATTAGTTCCTAAGGCACCACTTGAAGTCTTAATTGAAAAGTAAAAGTTTGTTAATTAGCATTTGAAATCTTTGATCAAATCAATTTATTGAATGTCTCCAGCCTGGAAGCGAAATTCATTGGATATCTATATTAAGTTACCGCTGAAAATAACAAAGTTTCATGTCTACGTTCCTTATACGCCATAATGAACTCGTTTATGTCTATATCTGTTTAAAATTATTTGTACTCTATCATTCAGATATGTTAAATCTCTTGCCCACGGAACCATCATTGAAACGGACGTAAGAAAACATGACCTTCCTTATTTCATTTGCCGAGTCTGAAGGAAGAGGCGCATCTCGAGAATGCTTGGCCGCCCCACCGAAATAGGTGAGTTTGACGCCGTTAATGTCCTGTTTAAACAGTAGCAGGTGATTTCCAACCAGAAAGACACAACTGGGAGAAAATAGGTGGGAAAATTATATACCGCTGATGGGAGCCTAAAGAGAAGGGCTAATTATTGAGGTGTGGTCCTAGCTATGACAAGGACAAATATTGAGAGAAAAAGAGGTCGTCGGTGATAGTGAAGCCCAATATTTGAAGCGACTATGAAAATACCAACAACCTGGATCTCATCTGCAGAGGGGCAGTGGTGCCGCAGAGGTGATTTCTTGATATGATTTATTCAAATAATCATAAAAAGATTTAGAAACTAAATAACTAATTAATTATTCACCTCAACGATTTCTAACGTTGTCAAAGACTTAAAACATTGTGAAGACAAAGTATAAGCAACTGAATCTCCACCAATTGCACTAACGGTGTACACTTGTTCAGTGAATCTCTGGAAAAGTACAGTAAATGCAAGCTAGACAAGGTACATAAGCAAATTACAATAAAGGCATTTAACCCAGTCCTATGCAGGCTCCCCAACGATTTCTCTCACTTTATTACCATTAACAGCTCACCTTTTAAAATAATATGAAATCGATTTTCATCATTAGACGACATACAGCTAAAAGTGGTAATCAATATTTCATATACTGCTAAGGCAGCGACATGGCAATGTCGTTAGCACGCTGGGCATAGGCAAAATGCTTAGGACATTTCGTCCGTCTTATTGAATATTCCTTCTTTCCCATACCGCTTGAAATAGTGTCCAGCTATTGTTATTAGGATGACGAGTAGCTTTCTATTCTTTGTTTTGTCTTTTTTTTGTTTTTTTACGCCAATTGTTGATTTGTGTGAAGTGTCATGTTGTTTCACATAGTCATAAAAACTCCGGCATTTCGTTCATTCTGATGAAAACTCAATTTTTGCAATAAACGAGGAATCTTCTATATGGCCACTAGACCTACTTGAAATAACAACGAAGTCGCTCTCAGAACATTCTAAGATCTTTTTTTTTTTTAATAAACCCATTATATATTACATCTAGAATGCGGCGGCGGGGTAGCAGAATCGTTAGCACACCGGCCCAAAAACTTAGCAGCATTTCTTCCTTCTTTACGCTCTGAGTTCAAATTCTGTCGAAGTTAACTTTGCCTTTCATCCTTTCGAAGTCGATAAAATAAGTGCCAGTAGAGCACTTGGATCGATGTAATCGATTTACCCAAGCCATGAAATTGCTGGCATTGTACCAAAATTTGAATTTAGTATTTCATATGCCTTATGAATTTTTGAAGAGAATAATGATAAGCTTGGATATTTTTTCAAAGTCTTGACTTTGCTAAATTTAAATCTATATTAGGTTGACTTAATGACTTTCAGTTGTCATCAATGTCACTGATTAACTCCATTCTTGCGGATTTTCGAAACAGTGTCAAACTTTAATTAACCGAAATTTTGTATTAGGCGTCGTATTACCACAACGTCCTTATGACATCAAGCTGTTATTGAATGCTGGGATTGTGTGAACCCATATATTCGTATATTGAAGACGTGTGACAGGAAATTTCGCAACGGTAGTCTGTTTCTTTCGACTATGTGCCGAAACATAAACGGAAGAAAACTTACGAAAACAACTCAAGCAGGAAGTCTGGGTAAGTTCAGAAGGAATAATCCAGTGGAAAAAGGAACTGAATAAAGAAAAACAATATGTGTGTGAGAGAGAGAGAGAGAGAGAGAGAGAGAGAGAGAGAGAGAGAGAGAGAGAAAGAGAGCTTGTGTGTGGGTGAAATATAAATAGATAGATAGATAGATATTTGTACGTGTACGTGTGTGTATGTATAC
>NC_068995.1:46518686-46523107 GCF_001194135.2 Octopus bimaculoides | reverse complement strand
ATTATATTTATAGATATGTGTAAGTGTATATGTATATTCTAGCACACACACACACACACACATGCATATATATATATATATTTATATATATATATATATATATATATATATAGACAGGGGTATTTTGAGAGATATCAAACAATATATTTCTATAAGTATCCAGGAATATTCCTCAGAAAATTAAGACACATAGCCTTGAGTTGGCTGTGCTTAATTTAAGATCCATCAGTCGTCTGTTCGAATCTGCAACTGGCTGGTGCATTGTGTCATGTTCACCCACTCCACTCAATATGAATTGGGCAGCGGCAAGGTCTAGGCGTGAATGCTCCCACGTCTTTGGTGCTGTCTTGCAACATCAATTGTTTAAACGTTTCGTAGTGTGCGCACTTTATTATGATATCGTGAGTGTTATAGTAAAAGACAGCAATGAGCTCTCCTTCAAGCGTCAGTATCAGAAAAAATAATTCCCTCACTTGCTGCTTTTCTTTGATTATAATACATCATAATAAATTCTAATTAAATCCTTGCATGTTGTATTTAATGCACCATATTACAAAATTATATTTACATTTTTGTGTCTTTGCGTGTATGTATATACGTGTATATGTGAGTGTGGATAAGTGGGGGTACATAACCGAATATAATTTGTTTTAGAGACTTTCAAAGAGAATTTGTTTAAAATCTTCAAACTACCGTCGTTTTCTTTTTAGCGATCATTTAGCTTGTAATGATATTTCTCAAGATGTCAACTGCTCAGAAACTTTAGCATCCGTTGAATTTTTCCGTAGAAGGGAAGATATTTGTATAAATATTTATGTAGTTATTAGTGTTTTAACAACCGTATGCTTGTTTACGATTGTTTGTTCTACATAATATGTTCAGGATGATTATTTTTAGTGACATGCTCACATACTTCGTGCGACATTCGTTCTCAAACCACCATAAAATTAATAAATCAATCAATCGAGGAAGAGCATTTGAACCGTTTATATATATATATATTCTTTAATTCTTTTACTTGTTTCAGTAATTTGACTGCGGCCCTGTTGGAGCACTGCCTTTAGTCGAACAAATCGATCCCAGGACTTATTCTTTTTAAGTCTGGTACTTATTCTATATTCTATCGGGTTTTTTTTGCCGAACCGCTATGTTATGGGGACGTAAACACAGAAGCATCGGTAGCCAAGCGATAGTGGGGTGACAAACACAGACACACAAATATGTGTGTGCATGTAAGCATGCGTGTAAAACGGGCTTCTTTCAGTTTCCGTCTGCCATATCCATTCACAAGGTTTTGTTCGGCTCGAGTCTATGGTAGAAGGTGTCTTGCCAAGGTGTCAAGTAATGGGACTGAACTCGAGACCATGTTATTTATTGGGAAGCAAGCTTCCTACCTCGCAGCCAATATATGTGTGTGTGTGCGTGTGTTTGTGTGTGTGTGTGTGTGTGTGTGTGTGTGTGTGTGTGTGTGTGTGTGTGTGTGTGTGTGTGTGTGTGTGTGTGTGTGTGTGTGTGTGTGTGTGTGTGTGTGTGTGTGTGTCTGTGTGTCTGTGTGTACGCACATACATATATATATATATATAAACATATTTGTGCTTTAATGTGTTGCAATAACTCAGATTGGCTTTCCATAGTTGTTTACTCCCAGTTAAAACCCCGGTACTTCTATTATTATTGTAATTAACTCTCCTTCTTCATGTAGTGAGTTTTTAACCTTTCCTGTCTGTGTGTTAGTGTCTATATGTGTCTGTGTGTCTGTGTGTGCGTGTGGGTGTGAGTGTGAGATAATGTATCTCACAATATGTGCGTGCGTATTTTGGTCATGTTTCGTATTGCGTTTGTGCGTATTTTGTGTGTATGTGTGTATCTGTATTATGTTATATAAAAGTATGATAATTAAAATGCAATAATTAAGGGTGTGTTTTGAGTAATCAGTTTCAAGAGAAATCATCTGTAATTTGAATGCAATAACAGAAAATGCTCGCAATTAAAACAGACATTGACATGCTCGTATATTCCTAAATTGTTTATTGAAGTAGGCCTTCTAACGCATGCGTGTGTATTTGTTTGATGTGCCTTTATCCAATATTTCCTTATTCAGCAGAGGTGACATTTCCTGTCAACATTTGCAGGTCTTTCGAAACTGATGGAAGTGACGGCGGAGATTTGGCCCGAATGTTTAGGCCTAATTCTATCGAGAGTGGTCACAGCTGGACGCATACAAACCATGAACGGGTATACATTAAGGATACAAATACGAGAAACGAGTAATCAAGTAGAGGCGAAGTGTGGTATTGTACCTAGGCGAAAGTGGGGTTTCCGAAGTGTAACTCGGAGTTCAAACGTTTTAAAACGTCAGGCCTTGAAACCTCACCAGGTAGTGGTTTCATTTCTTGGACGTTGTGTCCTGAGCAAAAACGCATCATCTCGTGTTGTTCTACCATCTCTTCGACATCTGACGCATGGTACACCGTATGCATGTTCAGGCAACACGTTGATTTGCTGGAGGGAGTGAGCTATGTACCGTACATACGTTTGATCTTTGTAAAGAAATTATTTGTGCGATGGTTCAGCAAAAAACTGAACGCTCGTACGACGTCCTCGAAAGGAGAAGTCATATCATATCACATACACACACATATATATATATATGTTCTTTTCTACTCTAGGCACAAGGCCCGAAATTTTGGAGAAGGGACCAGTCGATTATATCGACCCCAGTACGCAACTGGTACTTAATTTATCGAAACCAAACAACAAAAGCAAAGTCGACCTCGGTGGAATTACAACTCAGAACGTAAAGACACACGAAATACCACTAGGCATTTCGCCTGGCTTGTTAACGTTTTTGCCAGCTCGCCGCTTTCACGTATATATAAACATATATATATTAAAGGGAAGCAGAAACAAATCAGGACGAAAATATCAGGTCATTTAGGATATCTAATTAAAGTTGAATCAAAAAACGAGAAGCAGAAATCTTGTCTTACAGCTGTTTCTGGGATATCCCAAGTAATGTATCAACACCCCCACAGACTGATTATTCCGCCATCAGAGACAAGGTGTGTATGCAGGAAAGTTCCTGACGGAGAATTTACAGTAGATAGAATAATAAATATAGAAGAATAAAGTTCATACCTCATCTTATTCTGGACGGGGTGTTTGTGGGTGAGTGGTGCATGTGTCTGCGTGTGTCTGTATCTGTGTGCTCGTGCGCGCACGATAAACTTGTAAAATGAAACTATTCTGCAACAATAACTACAGATTCTGATTTATTTTAGAACAGGGTTCGATTTTCATGTTTCGTCTTGTAAAGTAATTTACAGCATTCTCGGCACTTGGGCCCATTCGATAAATACAAAAGCTGTTACTTGTCGAAATACTTATTTGTGAATAGGCTGTAAAGGTCTAGTGTATTGTTGTAATTGAAAACTATAAAACTGAGCTAGACACTGCTTTGGAGATTAAAAACAAGGCCAAACACTAGACTAATTAATACTAATAAAATAAAGAGCATAATTGAGATGTATATGAGTATGTGTATGAGTGCGTATAAATGTAACTATGTATGTATCTATTTACTTATCTTTCAATAAAGTTATGCGCATGAATCTGCTTGTGCATGTATGTGTATACACGTATATATATATATATATATATATATATATATATATATATATATATATATATATATATACATATATACATATATATGTGTGTGTGTGTGTGTCTGTGTACATGTATAATCACGTGAGTGTGTGTACTCGTATATATGTATATATATATATGTATATGTGTATTTGCGTACATATGTATATGCACATGTATAAATCTAAACAGAAATATACAGGGTGCGGTGAATAAATTGTCGTCCAAATTACGCAAAAATGAAAATAACACTGACATCTCATTTTAACAGATACTAGCAGACATAACCGGCGTTGCTCAGGAATGAAATGGCATAGTTTGTATATGTGGTACAGTTAAGTTGAAAGATGTGATACGAGGAAGTGCAGCTTTGACGACAAAACATTTGTGGAGTAAATGAAGGGCTAATTCAACTGAAGGACTACCCACGCTGAACAATCAGCAGACATAGGAACTACATAGGACTCTGGGGGCGCTCAACAGTACTACATGAGAGAAATCTACATGAAAGAAATGACGTAGTAAGGAGTGGGGTTTGGCAAGGAAGCTCTTGAATGCAACACTGTCATGCGATATTTCGGTTTGGAAACGAGGAGGGCTGTCTTTGGATATGCTAGAAGCAACAGCCAATCGACCTTAAACCACTCACTCTTCCCTCTGAAAATATTAACAATTTATACTGATAGAAGCTCGTCGTGTATATATATATATATATATATATATATATATATATATACATTGGTGGGGGGCTGTATGTATGTACTTATTTGTGT
>NC_068995.1:46516520-46517334 GCF_001194135.2 Octopus bimaculoides | reverse complement strand
TATATATATATATATATATATATATATATATGTATATGTATATACTCACATACATATATGCACATATATATATACATATATATACAGATATATGTGTAAAGTGTTAGATATATATGTAGAGTGTTAATGTGAGACTAAATAACATAATAGGCAATACATTACGAAAGTGACGACAATAAGAACGACAACAACAGACTCATTTTATACCATCTAAAGTTTCATGTTTTATAAATTATCGTACAAATTTCAAAGCAAGCATAACTATATTTCAGCTGAATTGAAATAAGCGAACATAACACTACAATTTTATAAGTATATGTTTAATACCACTGATGAAACACAAGACCATTAATCTTGAATGGAAACATACACGCAGACACATACATACGTAGTCACTCTCTCACATGAAGAGAAGATCAGACTTTTAAATATACAGTCTTACTTAAATAGAAAGTGGATAAGTGAGGACAACTGCTTCTACACCCAGTTTATAAGTTTACGTTACAGCAGTAATAATTGGTGCTTTTGCTTTCCCAAGTGAATGCCTAAGAGAGATAATCTGGATAAGCATTGGTTTTCAGAAAAAGAAACCAACCAGCTAATTCGCTCATTACAAATAAAATCTGTAAGTGGAACAATGAAAATATGCAAGACATTTCTGGATTTCAAAATGTGACATTAATTATCTATATCCCAGGGAAAGAATTTAGCTCTTTTACATAAAGAAGGAAAACTTGAAATAATTAGAAATAGAAGAGCACACACACACACACACACACACACACACACACACACACACACACACACACACATA
>NC_068995.1:46511075-46515916 GCF_001194135.2 Octopus bimaculoides | reverse complement strand
ATTCTATCGGTCTCTTTTGCCGAACCGCTAGGTTACGGGGACGTAAACACACCACCATCGGTTGTCAAGCGATGTTGGGGGGACAAGCACAAACACACAAACATATACACGCACATACATATATATATATATATATATATATATATACATATATACGACAGGCTTCTTTCAGTTTCCGTCTAGCAAATCCACTCACAAGGCTTTGGTCGGTCCGAGGCTATAGTAGAAGACACTTGCCCAAGATGCCACTCAGTGGGACTGAACCCGGAACCATGTGGTTGGTAAGCAAGCTACTTACCACACAGCCACTCGGAACGATTATAATATCTATATACATATATAAAACAGACGGATATCATCTGTAATATACTGTCATCTTACAAATACGTTGGTTGAGTTTTAATGAATACCAATATGTTGTATTATATCCTTATGTTCATATCACAAAAAATACCTGAGTTGTGGAGTTTAAGCAAAAAGAAAAAAAAACATAAAAGGCACAGGCATAGTTGTATGCTTAATAATTTCGCATTATGATCATGTGCGTCTGAATTCTATCCCACAGAGTGGCACCTTGGGGAAGTGTCTTCTTTATAGCCTCAGACTGATTAATACCTTAAGTGAAAACTGATAACCAGAAAGAATACGGAAGATAAATGCATATATGTAGTTAACGATCTAACTTGACTGACACAGGCTGTAGGGATACTACACAAGCAATCTCTGATGAGTATTAATAAATAAGAAACTTGTGAAACTAAATT
Organism: Octopus bimaculoides; assembly: GCF_001194135.2. Lineage (NCBI taxonomy): Eukaryota > Metazoa > Mollusca > Cephalopoda > Octopoda > Octopodidae > Octopus > Octopus bimaculoides. Next base: position 46,515,152 of record NC_068995.1, on the reverse strand, counting down.
CTATTTTAGCTTACGTAGATATTCTGCTTCGTTGTCATACACATGTACTTTTAATACAGCTATAATTTCTTCCACCTTTTTTTAAAAAATTAAGCTTATTCTATCGGATTTCTAATATTTAGAATAAATTCTTCACGCTGATAATAGTTCGTTTGCGTCTTTTCTAAATAGGAATATATATTTTTCTACAATTCAGCAGTTGTGTCATGAAATTAAGTAATCCCGAGCTAGAGGCCCCACTGCAGATTATATTTTCACATAACTATATAGGTGCTTATCAAAGTTATCGTATATAATATCCTTGTACGCAATTAATGATTGTCAAATAGTAATTTGCAAATTCCTCTCCAATGGAGGAATCGATTTCTAACCTAGAAACAAGATTCTTCTGCTGGAATTGAGATAACATCAAACAGAATCGTTTTGTACGCATGAATACATCTACGCATGTATGCAAGTATGTATATGCGCGTGTGTGTGTCTGCGCGCGCGCGTGCGTGCATGAACAGATGTAGACGTACACATATGTAAGAGCGTGTATATACACAGGCGTAGGCATAGAGGACATTGCAAATGTAGATCTTATTACAGCTGCACTTCATGAACGTTTTGTATATTTTAACAGTACCACTGATAGGTTGTTGCTATCAAACGGACTATATTTACGTATATGTATGTACGTGCATATATATGTGTATTTGTATTATGCAGGAATGTATAGATTGACAGATAGGTAGATAGAAAGACAGACAGACACATAAAGACACAGATAGATAGATAGATAGATAGATAGATAGATAGATAGATAGATAGATAGATAGAACCTCATACCTGATTACCTTGCACTATTGCTGCGTTACTTTCCTTGAGAGGAACTCTCATATGGACTGGTGACTGGTGAAGAATAAAAGCATCTGAAATTATATCGGTGAGACAAGAGTCATCTGTTACGGCTAATGAAATTGCCAGATCACGTAATTTCAACCTCGCATGGGTTCGTCAGTGACAGATGTGTTCGAAATTTATTTTGGGGGAGGGGGGGAGGCCAGTCGATTAGATCGACTCCTGTACGCAACTGGTACTTAATTTGTCGACCCTGAAAGGATGAAAGTCAAAGTCGACCTCGGCGGAATTTGAACTCAAAACGTAAAGACAGACGAAATACCGCTGCGCGTTGATCCTGCCAGCTCTACGACTTACTCAACCTGAACGGAGCACTGTGTTATAGAAGAAGACTTCTCGGAAGAAACTATGGATTTATACATACATACATACATACATACATGCAGACATACATACATACATACATACATATATACATACATACATACATATATACATACATACATACATACATACATACATACATAGCTGTCTGGAGCAAATTATGGCTGAACTGGGAAGATAAGGTAATTCCTTAATTCATGCACTGCAAATGATCACAATAACCGAGACTATGAAAATCTCCAAGACCTTCTTAAGACTTAATGGATGATGAACAGAACAAAATGCTTTCGTTCACAACCTTGCTACTAAGTGGCCGGTCAAAATATATTCTAAATTTAAAAGAAAAAGAGAAAATATATACAAACGCTCGTTCATGCAAACATACATAACATACATCCATACACTATTCAGAGAGAATTTCATCAGATTTATTTTCAGAATAATATTCATAGCATTATCTAATGAATCAGACCAAAAGATTACTATTAATACTAACTTATACTCTGTTATTTTTTTAGATTTTACCATAAATTCAGATATCAAAATATTTTATCTATTTAAGAAACCAAACAAGAATGCGGAGCGCGTAAATATAGCTTCTAGTAATCCTCCTGTTATTATAGATAATTTGGTTAGCAGTATTAATAAATATATACTTATCTAGCATTTCATCTTATATTTCTTTAAAAACAGATCCTAATAATAATTAAACGTTTATGCACGGTAGTTTTCACGATAAGATTAATTCCATAAATAATAATAATAATAATAATAATAATAATAATAATAATAATAATAATAATAATAACATCAACAACAAGTATGCTTTTTAATTATGGCACAAGGCCAACAATTTTAGTGAAGATGAGTGTAAGTCGATTAAATAAAACACAGTACTTGATTAGTACTCTAATTTATCGAGTCCGAAAAGATGAAAGGCAAAGTCGAATTTGAATTCAGACCGTAGAACCGGAAAAGATGCCTCTAAGCCTTTTGTCCAACGCATTAAGAACTCTGCTAGGTAATATAAGCACAGTATCTCGTTTTGTTTTCTTTTTCGAGGCGGGTGGTGCTGTGAGAATGGCTAGCTGGGTAACGGAATTAGTTTATTTCATTGACCTCAATGCTCAAAAGATACTTTTTTTATCGACTCATGAATAGATGAGAGGCAAAGTTGACCGCGGCGAGATTTGACTTAAAATATCGGAAAAAATGCATCTAATCATTTTTGTCCAGTGTATTAACAATTCTGTCAGCTCTGTTTAAATTCGTTTTACAATAGGCACGAAATCTGGAATTTTTGTGGGAAGGGATTAGTCGATTACTTCGACCCAGCTTTTAATTGGTACTTATTTCATCAACCCCGAAATAATATACAGCAACGACGACCTCATGAGAAATTGAACGCAGAACATAGAGCCAGAAGAAATATCGCTAAGTATCTTATCCGGCGTGCTAACGACCATCCTATCTCATTGACTTAGTAATAATAATTATAATTATTTTTTTTCAGAGGCAAAGCGGTGAGTTGGTGGTATCACTAGCACACCAGACAAAGTGCATAACGGCATTTCGTCTTTATGTTCTGAGTTCAAATTCCGTCGAGGTCAACTTTGCCTTTCATCTTTTCGAGGTCGATAAAATAAGTACTATTTGGGAACTAAGGTTGATGTAATCGACTATACCTCTCCCCAAAAATTCCACGCCTTGTTCCTACAGTAGAAAGGGTTATTTTATACAGAGGCAAATAGAAAACGCTGAACGATATGATACAATCTCCCATTTAGCAATTCTGAGCGTAAAAACATAACTAAAATCGAATGTGCATTACATAAATGCTTAGATAGTAGGGTAACAGAATCGTTAGAGCATCGCAAAAATTTGAACCTTGTCCAATCAAGTCCATTCAGTCTTTTTAAGCGTCGCCCAATGTTGCTTTCTGTAGGCTTTCATTTGAGAGAAACTCGGTCAATATATTTAGCAGACTGAGCGATTTTACAGGGTTACGATACTTGTGTTGGTTGCATGCCTGGGTGTTTGGTTGGTTGGTTAATTGCATGGTTGCTTGGCTGTTTAGTTGGCTAATTGGTTGTTTAGTTGGTTATTTGGTATGTTTGCTACTCTGTTAGGTTGTTTGGTTGCTTTGTTGCTTGGTTGCTTGACTGCTAGTTTGATTACTTGGTTAGTTGGTTGATTGCTAAATTGATTAGGTATTAGGTGCTTGGTTGGTTGGCTGGTTGGCTGCCTAATTGTTTAGCTGATTGGTTGGTTGGCTTGTTTGCTTGCTTGCTTGCTTAGTTGCTTGTTTGTTTGCTTGCTTGAACACTATCAGTTTTGTTATTGATGTTGCTGTGAGTGAGCCAACAGATTCATGATCAAAGGAAACTCCGGACAAGTGTCTGACATTTCTTTCGAACTGCTATTTCTGGCATTTCAAACGACCGCTTCGATGTTCTCTCGATGGCTCGTCTAACCCTTTGTTTAAACCTTATCGGAGCATTAGGTGCTGAGAGTTTAGGGAGTTGAAAAGTTTCCTTAATTCTTATACCATCGCTCCTGTCTGCGGTCCGATACGGGTCACTGGTTGTAGTTAGAGCGCAAAATAGCTGAAAAATATCCCCCTTGCATAATTTCGGCGTCATTTTCCGTCCAGTAAACTTGGAAATGGCCTTAAAACCCCCAAGACACTTAAATTCTGCTGACAGCCCTCACTGGCACCCCTCATCTCTCACTTCCTCCTTCTGTATCTGTGTGTGTGCGTGTGTGTGTGTGTATGTGTGTGTGTCACATCCTCCCCCCTCTCTCTCTCTCTCTCTCTCTCTCTCTCTCTCTCTCTCTCTCTCTCTCTCT
>NC_068995.1:46509984-46511042 GCF_001194135.2 Octopus bimaculoides | reverse complement strand
GTGTGTCACATCCTCCCCCCCTCTCTCTCTCTCTCTCTCTCTCTCTCTCTCTCTCTGTATCCATATCGGTATCTCTGTACATAAAGACTTGTATGTGTTAGTGCGAATGTTATTACAGATATGTAAGCAATTCTATATGTATATATACTGTATATGTATACATATATGTACACGTATATATGTATACACGTAGTATACACACACACATATATATGTAAGTGTGTATAAGTATATGTATATGTATACGTATGTATATGTGTATATATATATATGTATATATATATATATATATGCATATATGAATATATATACATATATATATATTTATGCATATACCTATTAGTAAATGTATGTATAAACGCATAACTGTTTGTTTACATAAGAATGCGTCTGTGCGTATCAGTTTAGATGTGTATGCGTATATGTATGAGATGTACCTATACGCAGACAATTGCACACTCACACGCACACATATAGAAAACACACAAACACAAACGCACACATGGTCGCGCGCGTACTTTGAAGCATATGCTCAAATCTAACACTTATTAACCAGGCTTGTCGGCCATCATCCGCGGCAGAGATTTTAAAAACAACGCTTATGTTTGTATGTATATATACATATGTATATATATATGTGTGTATATATATACATATATATATATATGTATATATATATATATATATATCTGTATGTATGCATGCATGTATGTATGTATGTGCGTCTATGTATGTACGTACTTATGGACGATTACACAAATACAAGAATAATTACATACATACCTACATAAACACACGCACACTTGTTAATACACTCGAACATGCACACGCACACAGACATTGTTGCACACACACAAATGCATGCAGGCACGCACATTTCTACATTAACAATAATAATAATCATAAATAACACTAAAAAGCGCAACAATATTCATAACAATAATAATGAACTTACGTCTATGTATCTATTTATCTGTCTAGCAATATTATATATATATATATATATGTGTGTGTGTGTGTGTGTGTGTGTGTGTGTGTGTGTGTGTGTGTGTGTGTGT
>NC_068995.1:46507598-46509965 GCF_001194135.2 Octopus bimaculoides | reverse complement strand
TACATACATGTATGTACATATGTACATACACTCATACATATATGCATGAATATGCACCTAGATGCATGCAGGCACACACACACATATATAAATACAGACAGACACACATACACACATATATACATACGTACATGCATATATACATACATACATACATACATATATAGAAACAACTATACTTACACACACATATACGCACATACATATATACATACGTCCATCCATCCATCTATCCATCCATCCATACATACACACATACATACATACATACATCCATCCATCCATACATACATACATACATACATACATACATGCATACATGCAGGCATACATCCATACATACATACACACATATATACACGCATACATACATACATACATCCATACATACATGCATACATACATCCATACATACATATATACATGCATGCATACATACATACATACACACACGCATGCATATGCATGCGTGTGTACGCGCAATATATTCATGGAGGTTTTCAGCTGCAAAAATACTTACACGTCAGATTGTTTAATGTTGACTTTGAAGCTTCCTTCAGTTCTCTACTGTAACCGTCGATGGGGGGTCTTCTGAGATGATTCGGTTAGCCCTTATTAGTTCGAAAAACAGGGCAGCTGTTTCAATAGTGATGGAGCTATGGGATGGGACGGTCTCAATTCTAATTATTTATATATTTATTTGTCTACTCGTTTCTAAGTTTACTACTGCAACTACTACTACTATTATTATTATTATTATTATTATTATTATTATTATTATTATTATTATTATTATTATTATTATTATCATTATTATTATTATTATTATTATTATTATTATCACTGTTGTTGTTATTATTATTATTATTATTATTATTATTATTATTATTATTATTATTATTATTATTATTCTTGTTGTTGTTGTCTTTGTTTCTCATTCATCCTTCCGGAATCGATAAAGCAAGGACCGACCGAATACCGGGGTCAGGTTCAATCTATAGAATATTCCCCTCCCTTTCAAGATGTTGTCATTTTATGCTAACGCAACATGTCGTAGAATTATGGTGGCGCAGAAAATATAAAACTCCATTACGTTATATAGGTTTCTAGTGCTTCACGATCAGATTTCAAATCCCTGCCAAGGTCGAACTTTTTTTTTATGTTTCTTTAGGGTTTCATAAAACAAAATACCAGTTATATTTTGAATTCAATTTAACCGTGTATTAATCATGCCCCAAAATTTATGGTTCTCTACTGACGTAAGATATTAAGTTTTATAAAAACAATAATGGCGATGGAATGGCAGAATCGTTGAAGCTTCGGAGAAAGGATTTCTTACTAAGTTACAATCACGACCGTGTCGACTTTACTTTTCTTCTTTCCGAATTCGATAACTAAAGTACCAGTTATATACTAGTATCGGTTTAATCGACTGTCAATCATTATCACCACCACCATTACTGCTACTACTACTACTACATGTCAAACTGCTATAGCAGTTATTACTACTACCACCCCCACCACCCCACTCCCACCACTACTACTAATATCACCACCACCACCACCACCACTACTACTATTACTACTACCACCACCACCACCACCATTACTACTGCTACTACTACTACTACTACTACTACTGCTGCTGCTGCTGCTGCTGCTGCTGTTGCTGCACCTACTACTACTGCTACTGTTACTACTGCGACAACATCTCATATTACAACTTTTACTGTTATTACTACAACTGCTGTTGTTGCATCTGTAATTACTACTACTACTACTACTACTACTAGTTGTAATTCCAGTTACATTTCAGAATTGCCCACCCGGAAGTAGGTATTTTTCATTATTCGGGATTAGTCATAACAAGGTGGTGAGCTGACGGAATCGTTGAAGCGATGGGCAAAATACTTAGCGACATTTCGTCTGCCTTTACGTTCTAAGTTCAAATTCCGCCCAGGTAGGCTTTGCTTTTATTCTTTCGGGGTCGAGTACAAGCTGAGTAATGGCGTTGAAGTAATCAACTTATCACTTCCCACCAAACTGCTGGCCTTAAGCCAAAATTTGAAATCGTGATTCAGGATTAGTCAGCCTGACGAAAATGATTCAGTGTTTCAAGCAATAATGAAACATGGTGGTAGATTAAGACGAATTCGCTGGAAATCGGAAGCGATTATGAATTGACATAATATATTTTCCTTCAATATTAAATGGAATATAAAGGAGTGACTACGCTGCTTGGGGGTGTCAAGATCTTCCGCTATTTTTACATACATGTGTTAATGTATTTGAGAGTGATATGATGAGTATATAATATACATACATACATACATACATACATACATACATACATACATATATATATAT
>NC_068995.1:46504547-46507066 GCF_001194135.2 Octopus bimaculoides | reverse complement strand
ACAGACTGATAGAATAAGTCCTAGGCTTGCAAAGAATAAGTCCTGGGGTCGATTTGTTCGATGAAAGGCGGTGCTCCAGCATGGCCGCAGTCAAATGACTGAAACAAATAAATGAATAAAAGAATAAACAATATATATTATAACATACGCAGTCTGCTCAATAAGTATACTGACTGTTGCTATAGTAACGAAGCTAAAGCATGCGGGGTCAAACCGCTTGGCACAGATGGACCTCGAACTCTACTGGTCATGCACTTTAAGTTTTAACATTCTAGCTTACTTCCGCTATTTATAGCAGTGCTTGGATGGAAGGTGTGTAGCATGTGACCGTTCCATTGACAATGACAGGGAAAGTTGAGCAGAGAATCTGCATCAAAAGTTTGCCAAAAGCTTGGCGATACCTGCTCAGAGACTTGTGCAAAGTTTCCAAAAAATGTTTCATCGTTCACGACACAATCAAGATCTTGTGCAATTGAAACCCGAGTGTACTTTTGTCAACTGAAAGCAGTTTTGGCACAAACTTGGCAGACACGCGTCTCAGACCCAAATCGTCATTGATAATGGACTAAACTGAACCATAACTAATCTACACATCCTCTGATAACTCACGGATGATGATTTGACGATTTCCCCTCGCAGCTACACGCATATCTGTGATGTTTTTCTCAATGTTTTTGTCAATATCGACATTTTTCGACCATCTTAGAAATGTTTGAACCACTCATAAACTCCTCTTCATACACTTTCTCCAAATTTGTGTAGGCTTCTGAGTAGTTGTCACCATGACAACTTCCTCTGTCGCAGTCAATGCGACTATCACACGCTACACACCTTCTTTCCAAGCAAAGCTGTAAAAAAGCGGAAGTGAGCTAGGACGGTAAAACTTAGTGCGCATAAGCAGCAGAGTTCAAGGTCAACCTTTCTCAAGTAGCTTTCGTCTGCGTGCTGTAGCTTCGTTACTATGGCAACAGACCAGATACTTATTGTTCAAACCTGGTAGACATTGATGTATACCTAAATTTTGTATTTGTTGCCGATAAGAAAACCGCATTTGCGCTGTAGATTTTGAAAAATTATAACATATTGGCACGAGGCACGTTCTCTGTATTGCCCCGTGTTTATATGTTAATCTGGGCTTTCCTGCTGATGATAGCTGGCCTAGCATATTATTTTATTTTGCTGAAAATAGCTTGAAACCATGGTACAGGAAATAGATGGGAAATGTTTTTATTTTTCATTCCCTTTCGAAATTATCCCTAATTGTGGTTTGGAGCTTGACTGCTCCTTCTAGCGGGATAGATGTCCTATTATGGATATCTCTTATGTGTTTAAATGTACACTGTATGTGTATATATATATATATATATATATATATATACACACACATTCCTACATATATAACAGACATATGATCCTAGATTAATTCGGGTAGTTTAAACTTTGATCCTATGTTTGTACCTAATTCCAGAATGTTTTTGAAAAATATCTATTAAAATATAATATCACGAAAAGAAAACTTATAAGTATATGTATCAATCAATCAATCTATCTATATATATATCTATCTATCTATCTGTGTGCTTCTCTCTTCCTCTCTCTCCCTCTCTTTCTCTCCATATGTACATACATACATACGTATATATAAACTTTTATGTATGCTTATATGTACTTATACAAGTATGGGAAAATGTTCAGGCTAAATATTTTAAAAGCATTTATCTATGAACTTTATCAGATTAATGTATGTATTAAAATGCATGTTCAAGAACATTCCTAACTATGTAAATATGTAAATGTGCACGCACACACACACACACAATCACACTCACACACACACACATATGTATATATATACACTCATATACCTATATATATATTATGTATATGTATCTGTATACATATACATACACACACACACGCATATAAGATTCATATCTGCATTTAATACATATATTTCCACACATTATGAACATATGGTGTATACATATTTATGTGTGTGTGTGTGTCCGTGTTCATGCGTGAGTGTGTGTGTTTTTGTGTGCGTGTACGTGAGTGTGTGTGTGTATGAGTGTATGTATATACATATATATGTATGCCTACACAGACAAACACACACACACACAAACAAATGTATACATGTTTACTGACAGAACTGGTAAAATAGTGATGGCGGTTGGGGGAGAAAGAACAGCAACGGTTCAACAGGTTGAATGCTTAGATAAGCATTTTTTAATATTCTTCATACTGAAATAATAAAAAAACAACTTCATGATTTTAATCGCCGAAATAATTCCAGAACGGAAAAATAATAAAATGACAAAAAGTGCTAAAAGAAAATATCTAAATAACAACAACAGCGTCAACAACAACAACAACAACAACAGTTCAGAAAAATTAGTACTGAATATAAAATATTCCAAAATATAAAACAAAAAACGCCTCACACGTACCTATAGACACACACACACACACACACACACACACACACACACACACACACACACACACACACACACACA
>NC_068995.1:46503973-46504513 GCF_001194135.2 Octopus bimaculoides | reverse complement strand
CTACATAGAATTATATATGTGATTATGTCTCGCGAACGCAAAAGCACGTATTTGCAGACATGTTTCCGAGTAGGCGTTCAAGTGGAAATTGTTCGGTTCGTGTGATTTTTTTTTTCTTTTTTAATATCATTTCAAAAGTAGCTTATTGATAGAAATTTCCAGAATCACCTTCGCCAAGCTTCTATTGCTTTTTGCTTGTAAGCCTGTGTTTCTTTCTTTCGTTTTTGCTCCCTTCTATCTATCTATCTATCTATCTATCTATCTATCTATCTATCTTATTTCTTTATTGCCCACAAGGGGCTAAATGTAGAGGGGGAGAAACAAGGACAGACAAATGGATTAAGTCGATTACATCGACCCCAGTGCGTAACTGGTACTTAATTTATCGACCCCGAAAGGATGAAAGGCAAAGTCGACCGCGGCGGAATTTGAACTTAGAACGTAACGGCAAACGAAATACCGCTAAGCATTTCGCTCAGCATGCTAACGTTTCTGCCAGCTCACCGCCTTATCTATGTATGTATGTATGTATGTATGTAT
>NC_068995.1:46497210-46503650 GCF_001194135.2 Octopus bimaculoides | reverse complement strand
ATATATATATATATATAGCGATAGATATATGTATGTGTGTGTGCTAAATTAATAAATATTCGAAAATATTTATATAGATATTAATATTAATTATTATCATTAGTAAAATGAATAACAACAGCAATAATATAGGTGGCCATCTAGCAAAAGCCGATAAATGGCAAATCCCAAATTTTATAATTAATTTATAATTATACCAGGACACACGGGGTGCTAGGCCTTTTGTGAAAATCAGAATCGAAAAATCATCTAAGAAAACCACCAATCACTGGATAAATAGCAAGCACAACAGAAATCGGGCTACGAACAAAGAAATTAACTTAACATTTCGGTTGAAAGCTGTAGAATGAGAAAATAGATATCCCGTACGTATGTATATATGGAAGAAAAAGCATAAACATTGGTCATTAGATATTATTTTATTGTAGTAATTTTGACTTACACATGTTTCCGGCAACCTTTATAGGTTCGTTATTGATTTGCTTACTCAGTTGGCCCATTTATAACGACTACTGGAAACAGTTGTAAGTCAAATTTACTACAATAAACATCAATATATAATGACCATTATTTATACCTTGTCACGTATATCACTCTGTGTAAAATAAAACAAATATAACTGGAACACACCCAGGGATTTACAATATAGTATGGTGAAGAACTATAACTTCGCACCGTGCCACAATAATGCACGGTGTCCTGCACAAATCTCAACAATATTGTTCTGGTGTACGAACAGAGAACTTATAAACTATTTTGTCTGGATTGATAATCTCTTACTAATAACTACATGGACTCACACACACATATAGTATGCATGTATATATTTATATAATATCACATGAAGCAATGATGAATAAAAGGTTTTCGTGTGATGTCAGATTTACCATCTTCAAGTGCATTCGGACGTGATAAGTGTTTAAATTGCGGAAATATCCCTGAGGCAAAATTCTACCCCAAAACATATTCCCTTCCGGCAATGTTTTGCTCACCACTGCACGTATACTTACACGCAAATAAATGACTGGTTTGCCATCGGCTTCAAATGAACTGATTACTCATTCAATTACCATGGCAGTGGTTGAGTATTCCATTATGATAAGAAACCTTGACGTAGTTTTCAGGTAATAGCCAGCGTGTCAAGGGAACTTTGAATTATAGTTTCAGTCCAACTACTGAACTATACAGTTTCTGTTAAACTACTTTCCTGCACAGGCTTTAACAAATTTGTTCAAGTTACTACCTATTCGGAGCGAAAACGAGACCCCATAATCTCATGATTTGGGGAAAATGAAAATATTTTAAGCACTCGGCCATTCTTGTGCACAAATTTTCATACACATAGAGACTAGCTATGCCACACACATTCAGACATGCATGCGCACACACTCGCCGGCACTCCGTCGGTTTCGATGACGTGGGTTCTAGCTGATCCGTTGAAAGGAACAGCCTGCTCATGAAATTGAAGTGCCCGTAGCTGTGCTTTCCACGGACGCGCGTACCTTTAACGTAGTTCTGAAGGAGGTGCAGCGTGATACAGAATGAAAAAAAGCTGGTTATTTTCAAGTACATTTACAATTCATTTTTGCTAGTTAAGTGGACTTCGGCAACGTGAAATATAGCGTCTTGCTCAAGGGCACAGTGTGCCGCTTGGAGCTGAAATTAGGACTTCGTGAACGTGAACTAAGTCATTCATCTCCACATACACACACAAACACACAGAAGCACACACGCTAACATATAATACACACAGGCACACCCATACACACACACAAGTACATACACACGCGCGCACTCACACACACACGCACACACACACACACACACACACACATATACATATATATGTAGATATTCAAACAGACACGCATCGAGCACACACGTCCACATTCCCACACACATACAAATGCCAATAATGTAACGTGTATATTCACATACACAAAAACTTATACACACACACACACACAAGCACTATAATGCTCGGCAATTTTCGCAAACCGAATTCATCAATTCGGTCATTGTTTTTCTTTTTTAATGTCGTTTCCTTCCTATCACTCCAAGCCTATCTCTTATGTTTTTGATTATCTTAATGTCTTTATTATGACTTCAGTTTGAAATCTCTGAGTAGATTCACTGAAAATAGTTCTAGCGAGAAGAGGTCATAGCTTCAAGAATGGTTATGAACTTCTGAGCAAACTATTTATGTACACGTACATACCAATATTTGGTAAACACAAGCATATGTTTTATGTATATACATACATGCATACTTACACACACACACACGTATGTATGTATGTGTATATGTGTGTTTGTGTGTGTTGCGTGTGCGTGTGTGTGTATATTCGGTTGGCAGTTATATTCGTTCGTCTTTTTCCATTCATTTTAATCTTTATTTTTGAACAGCAATTTAAACAAGCCAGTCAATAATATAATCTCCTTCAGACTTCACGACTTCTTTGCAGCGTTCCACTAGCTTGTCAAAGCTTAGATACCTTGGCATTAGATATCACCGTGTCTAGTTGATTCACGATTTCAGCTTCAAATCTTTGATGATGAACGAAACACCTCACTCACTTGGTGAGCGAGTGAAAAGGGTGATAATGTGACAACATTAAATCAGAAGAATACGGTGGTTGCGTAAAAACACCCCAACCAAGTTTTTGAATAGCTTCTTGCGTCAAATTAGCGACGTGGGTGCGAGCAGCATTGTCATGTTAAAAAAGCGTGCTGTGTCGACAGTCAGATTGTTTCAGCTGAATTGCTTCTTTGAGCCTGTGCTATAGTGAATGCAAAGTTTTACGTAGACTGTAGATTTGTTTTCAAGCATTTTGTAGTGGATTAACCCTTCTCAGTTCTACGAACGAATTAAGGCGACTAGCGGTGATTTTCAGGTGTTTTAACACCTGAGTGGCTGTCTGCAAGATATGAACCACATCGTGATAGCAGTATATACTCTCCGGGAAAATAAGTGAAATAGTTTTGAATATCTATCTATCTATCTATCTATCTATCTATCTATCTATCTATGTGTGTGTGTGTGTGTCTATGAGTGTATAAGTTTTTGTAGGCAAGGAAAGTGGTGTTGATTTGACTAGTCTCAAGTCTTTACAGACAATCATTACAGGAGGCATAATCTTCCCTCTGCGGGGATATTGGCAGATTTTTTCTTATTTATAATATATATAAGTATAAATAAGGACTGAGTATACCTTGGTACAATATTGTATGTTTATTAAAATGGTAACAATAACAGCAACAAAAGACGACAAAAAAAAACAAAGCCAGCAGCAGCAGCAACAACAGCAACAGCAACTGTATAACCAGTAGTAGAGACAGAATTCTGAAAGGCAAGAAATGTGTGTAGATAAGTTCAACAACGCGGGAGTGCCTTCACCGCCAAAAATATCGCAATACTATCAACAAAATAAACGAGTCATACTCACAGTAATGAATGCACCAAACAGCCTTTTCACTATTTTTACTCAAAATTCCACGACGCTTCGGAATTCTCGTGAAATGACGAAGAGAAAACAAAGTGGATATTGGATGATGGGGTATTTTGGTAGTGGGGAATTTGAAGAGAATGACTTAAGAACGGATGTCGTTCTACAACGAAATATTGTTTTCAAATTTTGTTACGAGACCAGCGATTCTGGGGGCGGAGTAAGTCGATTACATTAGACACCAGTGTTCAACTGTTATTTATTTTATCGACTCCGAAAGGCTGAAGGGCAAGATCGACCACAGCGGAATTCGAACTCCGAACGCAAAGATGGACGAAATGTCGCTATGCATTTTGTCCGGTGTGCTAACGTTTCTGCTAGTTCTCCACGTTATTTACAACGAAATTCTGAAAAAAAGAGATGAGCTGCGAAGGAGACGTGAAGCCAATCAACCGCTACCAGCACCATAATATTAAGAACATAAGTAGCGATTTTAACCAAAATCCTCACCACAAGACGATCAAATTCATCGACCAGAACAAAAAAATGTCAAGGGGCGAGATTTTCTATTATTCATTGCTACGACATAACGTCAATATAGCCTCGATCCTGCAATATCTATTTCCTGTGTTACTTGTAATTCCAAACCATTTACTGATTTTTCACTGCTTATTAAGTCTGAAAATAGAATTACTGGTTCACGTGTCTCTGAGATACTCAGCCACTTACGAAGGGTTGTTCATTAAAGATTTCCCCTGACCCACTTCCCAAGGACTGGGATAAACGAAACTCGGCATACTTATTAGTTCTTCTCTACGTAGCCACCACCAATGTTGACACACTTCTCCCATCGCTTTATCCAGCTATGAAGACTTCGTCCTTAGAAGTCAGTAGGTTGCCTCTAGATCCAAGACTTTACCTTAGACATAAGTTCATCATCATCCGAAAAGTGCTTCACCTTCAAAAAAGACTTCATGACGACTTTTCAAGTAAAAGAACCTGATCACTGATCTGCATTCAACTGCCTCCATTATAACTCCTTAGTCCACTTCAGCAGCCGTAAGAGACAAACGAATACTAGTGGAAAGCTGCAATTTACAATGTGACATGTAGAGACATATATGATTATATCTGTACTAGTTTCCGTTTCCTGAATTAACCGGAAGTGGGTAAGAGAAAATCTTTAATGAACACCCCTCGTACACGTTAATTTTAAGACTTGGAATTCAGTTGTTCAAATAAGTGATATCTAATCGTTGATAACCGACGGGAAGTCTGTTATGTTTAGCAGCGTATCAATCTGCAATACCTAGTTATTTACAGCAAGCGTGGCCGCTTTGTGGTGGTGAGTTCCATCGTGTCAATGTAGAATATTTGTTTTTACCTGTTTGCGGAGCTCCTGTTTAAGGTTCGCGTGTGTGTAGTAAAACCAGTCGTCCATTCTTCATTCAAATCTTTCCTTTATTCGACATCAATGCTGTTCACAGGAATGGTTACTGACGTTGGCACCGATGCAGCTCAATACTTGTGTCATCCCAGGCGTTACTACCAGAAAGCAAAGGACATGTAGCGATATATCAAAAGGCATCTTGTTGGACATTAATTCACCTCCAACTGGTAGATTTTTCCTCAGCCCGAAAGGATGGAAATCAATATTGATTTCGGCGAGATTTGAACACGGTGCAGAAAGAGTTAACCAAAATACTCTGAGGAATTTTAACCAACATTTTAATGAGTCTGCCAACTGAAGGCCTTAATCTGCAATACATCCATTAAATCACGTCAAATAATTAAAAAAATGTATTGAATTATATTGCCTTGACATGATTTCTGAATATGATGATCATGGTAGAATGTACATATTTTATTACACAACAACTACATTAAACTACCATATTTTCCGGCATTCAGACCAAAATGTACAGCCAAACGCGGGTGGATTGACTTTCACACCGAGACGACTTTGGAGGACCAAAAGTTCCATGTGAAATGTTGCAGGATTTCGAAAGTTAATGTCCATGTCTGATTGCTTACACTACATGCTTGATCGAATTGTATGATAGAAAATAAGGTTTGTACCTCTTTGCTGGCATGTTTAGATTTGAGATATAAAGATACAACGAAAGAATTTACAAAGTAGTTAGCCGTAGCTCGAAGACGTGTGTAACTTGGTAACGAACAATGATGATAAATGTTTGAGGTACCTGTACAGTCGACATCAAATATAAATGTCATCTAAGCATTCTACGCTTCAATGAGCAGAACATAGAATATATAAAGGGAGACACGAATGCAACTGCATCTTGCTGAAACATGTTTACAGAGGATTAGACAAGAAACACAAAGAAATAATACGCCGTTCGGTCCGGGGATTGAAACCACGAACTTTTAAGCATGAGTTGAACATTAGGCTTTCACAAAAGAATAACTGTAGGAGTAATTAAACCAAAAGTCGCATCCTAAAAAAAGAAAATGAAGAAAAAATATACTCATAACAGAACGAAATTGTTTACGCTTAAACAAAAACAGATATATGTATACATTAACACTAATAGCTATATTAGAGAAAAGGGTTTAATGTCGATTAGAAGAGGGTGTTGGAATCAGGGACTCTGGAGTAAAGCTAAGCAGCAGAGCGAATAATGATTTCCATGCTATCATTCAAAGTAACAAAATAAAGAAAGAAAACGAGTTAATAGAGAATATTATATGATAATATAAACCGGATGGTGGCCATTATCTATTAAAAGTAGATAAAATTATAATATTAAAATATGTCTGATTCAAAATGAATGATATTTAATACAAGTTGATGCATTGTGTCTTTCTGCGACCATATGGTGCACACTCATCACATAAGTGTCGTATTTACACACACACACACACACACACACACACACACACATATACACATACGTATACATATATATGTATATACATACATATACATACAATATATATACATATATATATATTTATATTTATGTATAAAAT
>NC_068995.1:46492026-46496920 GCF_001194135.2 Octopus bimaculoides | reverse complement strand
TGTGTGTGTGTGTGTGTGTGTGTATACATACATATGTATATATATAGAATCGTGTGTAAATATATGTCCATGCGTACTTCGTCCCGTGTGTCTGTGTATTCGGATGTTTCTTCAGTTTCGACGATAAACCTTAAATTGTTCATTCGATCAAGCGGTCATACCTTTAAAGACCAAGCTGCTGAGAATTCTACAGAACGATACTTCATGTAGTTCTCAAGCCGAGTTAGCGTCCGAAACGAATGTATCATTCAGTAACGGGCTCGACCCATCCACCAAATTTCCTAACGATTTCCGTCTACTCGATTTCATTCACAAGTTTGGAGTTATGACGAAATTGTTATAGATCTTACACTTCCAAGGCTCCAGTCAATAGAATCGAACCCGGAATGCTATAGATACAAACTAATCTTCATAAGCTACTCGGTAATGTTTGTGTCTTAATACTTGAACTATACAAAGGCGGCGAGCAGACAGAATGGTTACTGCACCGAGCAAAAAGCTTAACGGCATTTCATCTGTCTTTGCGTTGTGAGTTCAAATTCCGCCATATCACATTGTTCTCGTCTGACCACCGAAATTAACCGAAGCCGAGTCTTGCTGGTACTTATATGGGTGACCGCTTGTGAAAGCTAGATGCCGTAAACAAAACCTTCAGTTTAACACTTCACAAATATCTCAATGACCTGAATAATAATAATAATAATAATAATAGTAATAGCATCGAAAAATACCTTAGGAATGAGAACCCAGTTTCGAAATTTCCCCAAGACACCTGATGAAGGCTGGAGGATATATCAGCTGAAACGTTGCGTTAATAACAAACAAGATGAGGACAAATATCCGTCAAATGTAAATAATATATATTTTATTTGATTGCGGCCATGCTGAAGCACCGCCTTTTGTCGAACAAATCGACCCCAGGACTTATTCTTTGTAAGCCTAATACTTATTCTATCGTCATCTCCTGTCGAACCGCTATGTTACGAGGACATTAACACATCAACATCGGTTGTCAAGTGATAGCTGGGGGGACAAACATATATATATATATATATATATATATATATATATATACGACGGGCTTCTGTCAGTTTCCGTCTACCAAATCCACCCATACGGCTTTCGTCGGTCCGAGGTTATAGTAGAAGGCACTTGCTCAAGGTGCTACGGAGTGGGACTGAACCCTGAACCATGTGGTTGGTAAGCGAGTTACTTACCACACATGCGTGTGCACATAAAGATGTGTATGTAATTCTGTGTGTGTGAGTGTTATTTATGTTTATGAGAAATGATTTTTTTCAAATTGTTTGCACGTGAATCTACGCTTGTAAGTATATATATGTATGCTATACTTGTTCTTTCATGTTTTATCTATACACGTAAGACAAGTGGTTCTCCAATCGTGGCCATAATCTACCTAGAATTTTAATGGTTCCACGTGTGACATGAATGTCTGCTTGTCTCTGTCAGTTCTTATGTTCAATATGTGTATAAACGCACACAAGCTTACACACACACCCATGCACACTCGTACAGAATATGTATGGATGCATATAAGTACGTACACACACACACACACACACACACACACACACACTGATATGTATATGTGTATGTATATATATACTCATACATACAAATGCATATATATATAGAGAGAGAGAGGGGGGAGGGGGGGAGAGAGAGAGAGAGATATACAGACAAATTAAGTGACAGATAGGTAAATAGTTAGATGAGGAGACAGACGCATACATAGACAGATAGACAGACAGACAGACAGATAGGCAGAAAGGTAGACCGATGAATAGATATATACATACATACATACATACATACATACATACATACATATATACTTTAATCTACGTACACACGGATACAGTTTCATCTCAATCATTGGACAGCGCCCATGCTGTTTTACTGCATTTAACAGTTCTTAGTTGCTTATTTGTGACTTCAATACAACTTATTTCAGTGTAATATTTCTTCGACTTTAACCATTTGAACATGTCCGTTATTGGTTGACGATATGTGCATTTCTAATCATGTACAGAAGTAGTGGGGGAGCATCATAGCCATGTGTTGAGAGGAATTCTTTGAGGTTTTAATGATTCACCTCTGGAAACAAAGGTGTTTCATTCAACATCTTTAAACAGCCCTTATTCAGGGACCTTTTATGCGGGATGGGCTACTCGACCAGAAGAAAATTCTAACTAGGCCCCACCTGCAAGGTCATGCGCTGCTCGTTTTTGATATGAGATCACCGTGTCACACACAATTGGTTGTGATGCATCTGCCTGGTCCACCCTTGTCAGACGGGTAGTCATGATGAGTATAATTGGCTTCGTATATTTTGCCCCAGTGCTCTCTCATTCAATAACGATAATGATTTCGTTTTGGAATAGCGATACAAACAATCAGTTTCCAAAACTCGATATATTTATGCTCTAGCTTAGAATGTCAGAAGAGTACAGGTTGTAATATTAATTAATAAATGACAAAAGAACGGGAGTCACGTAATCACTTACGTTATTTTAAGGCTGTTCCTACTATGAATAGCAATGCATCCATAGATCAGACAATATCTTATAGCTTCATTAAAATGAAAACTTCATTTTGATGACATCAGGGAAACCACTGTTGTTCTTATTAAAGTAACACTTGCATTGTTATTGTTTAGCCCATGATCTAAATTGTAGGTTAGCCTCAGGACAAACCTAAAATCAAAGATATGCAGCAAATTACAATCCTGTCTTTTTTCCTATGTGTAAAAATAAAGAATCACGTTATAGTATTTGGTGAGAATCTAGGAACATTGAACTGCAACAGTCGCTATCAAATGTGTCAGGCACAAAAGATAGAACATTATGTCTAGACGTCTATGGTGTGCTCTCTTTGATATCAAAGGTAAATAGCCCCTAGGGTTAATAACCGCATTTATCTTAATTAATTCAACGATAATATCTCAGTCACCCATTGTAAATTGTCAACATTTTAACATCAATACCAGTAATCGATGTTGTGCAGTCATTACTGCTTCGATCAACAATCGGACTCAAGTGTGAACACCAAATATTTAGAAAGTAATGGATTATATATACTTTCATGTAAATCTGTGTTTATTTTACATGTATATATATATGTGTATATATGTGTGCCTACATATACACGCACGATCAGGCACATATTATTATGTGTGTAAGGCGGCGAGCTGGCAGAAACGTTAGCACGCCGGGCAATATGTTTATCGGTATTTTGTCTGTCTTTACGTTCTGAGTTCAAATTCCGCCGAGGTCGACTTTGCCTATCATCCTTTCGGGGTCGATAAATTAAGTACCAGTTGCGTATATGGGGTCGATCTAATCGACTGGCCACCTCACCAAAAATGTCGGGCCTTGTACCTAGGGTAGAAAAGATTATTATATATAACTCTGTATGTGTGTATGTGTGTGTGTGTGACTGAAACGGTGTGTATGGAAGGAAAAGGTTTTTTATGTAAATGACTCAGGCAGATTGACTAGTAGCATGAACGTGAATAAGGAAAACGAATAATGGCGTATTAAATAATATACAATAAGAACACAATCTCCATTTATTGAAATTGTCAACGCTTCCTGAAGAGATTGAACAATTAGTGATTGACGGTCGTTAAAAATGCTACTGGAGAAAGGTAAAACAATTTTAAGAATCAAGAATTTGTTCAACAGTAACTTGCGATAAAGAAGGAGACAGTATGCTAGCCTGGAAACTAGAGGACAGGAGTACTGGATGTATTTCAGCCTGTGTAGACACCATCATCACAGCAGCAGTCCTAGGTTATCTACAGCCCTGTACATGCATATGTACACGTACATACACATGTACACACATATATATATATATATTTGTGTGTGTATGCATATATGCATAATATATACACACAGGCGTTTATGTTCCAGCACTACCCACTCACCTCGATGACCTTAGACATCGAATAACAATAGCGATCAACTCAGTGGATCGTGATATGCTGATACGCGTCTGAGAGGAATTCCCTTATCGCATTAATGTTGCCTGTGCTGCAGGTGGTGGCCACATTGAACACTTCTATGACAGAAAATAAAATTTAATTGTAAGTAAATACTTGTGACTGAGCTGGAGTTTTCTTTTGCTTTTCCTTACTAAAATTTCATTAGAAATCGGTTCGTTCTTTTTGAATAACCCTGTATATTAACATAATCATTAAGATTTCTTCTTTTTTTTCTATTATTCATTTACACCATTTTACACTATATTCATACATCATTGACACACAGCTTCCAGTTTCTAACTTTCGTCACGTAGTACACATGTGACGAAAGGCCCAAACGGCGCGAACTTATCGCTCTCATACTTGAATATATGCAAACGACTGCAATTAGTCGAAGGTCTCACTGATTACAATATCAAAGAAATAGAGTGATGACGTAAACTACGGCTCTGAACGTCAAAATTGAAGAAAACAACGACCCATAAATTTTCCTTGGAGTATGTGAAAATTCGAAAAGCCCCGTCGAACGAAATACATTGGGTTTACACTAAAACGTTCCTGCTACATGTGTTATCAATTTTTTTCTTTGTAATAATACATATTACGTTTGATTTTATTTCATTAATCCTTTTAATATGTTGGCTTGATTAATCCTTCAATTAATGAATAATTTCACTTAATTCAGAAAACGAAATTACGTCAGAGAAACCAACTTTTAAGCTGAAAGCCTCAACTCATATGTTGATTAAAAATTATATTCATAAACATTAGATTTCCTGCAGTGAACAAAGCCGATAGTTGTATGTAAATATGTATGTATGTATGTATGTATGTATGTATGTATGTATGCATATATATATATATATATATATATATATATATATA
>NC_068995.1:46490065-46491978 GCF_001194135.2 Octopus bimaculoides | reverse complement strand
TATGTATGTATGTATGTATGTATCTATGTATGTAGATGTAAGTATGAATTTAAGCATGTATGTGCATGTAATTTACATATAAACATTCATTATACATATTTTAACATATATGTGTGTGTGTGCGCGCGTGTATGTGTATGTTACGTATGTACGTATATACGTGTGTGTTTATATAAGTGTGTGTATGCATATGCTCAAACACACAAACACATATATATACGTATATATACATACAGGCACATAAGCATATAGAAATACACACAGACAGACACACAAAACGAGTTTGCTATTTGGTTAGTTAGTTTGATGTGGAGAATGAGGAGGAGAAGAAGGATGCGGAAGCAGGAGGGGCAGCGCAGCATGACCTTTCCAGGCCCTCCATCTAGTCACAGAAAATCTTGCCATTGATGTTAAATTTGAACTTGTGTCAATCGACATCTGTAGGAAAAGTTTGGGCGCGTGGGAACTCCATACGGCTGCTGCGTCTGGGGAGCCAGACAGGGTTAATACTCTTGCATGTGTGTGCTTATGTGCAGGTTCGATTTCAGGTACGGGCAGTGTGATGTGCCCTTGAGCAAGGGGATTCATGCCGTGATACAGATCATCTTATTCAATATGTGTATCTGCATCACCACTTGGGTTATTAACACACCGATAAAGTCGTGTTCAGTTGAAGGACCTGAGTTATGTACTTCAGTCGCTTATGCACCATGGAAACCTAGAGGTCGGAAGAAATCCAGCCAAATCAGTCTATAGAATAGAGGTAGAGTCTATATCTGATATACATACATACGCTGAACTATTGAGGGATCTATAGCTACTCTATCCAGATTACAAGTTCAGGTTTATACTTGTAATTATTTGAGTACTGAGATATGTAACACAATGCCTAAATGGCAATCTTGACAAACTAGGCTTCTCAAAACCAGAAATGAGAAAGCTGATTCGACGACTATAGATCCAAGCTGGAACTGGAACGGAAAAAATCTGTAAAATATTCCAGAAGTTTAAAACAAAACATGCAGTTCTCCGCAAAAACATACATACATACGAAAATTCCCAGCTGATGTTGTTGAAATTTCAATGAAGGAGCCTGGGATCTAGGTTAGAAACTGGTTCTGTCTCAATTGGAAAAAGCTCTTGAAATAAAACTGGATAATGGCATACATACAAACATATATACAAACGTACGTACGTACGTATATACATACATACCTATCATCATAGGTGCATTATGGTGAGGACCAACAAATTTGCACGAAAACCTAGAATTACTCGGGTTTACAGATAAACAGTAAAAGAAACTGACACGAATTCTTCAAATCTATTGTATTATTGGTAAAGTGAAGATTTATAAGACATTCCAAAAATTCTCCACCTAAGATTCTTATGTGTATAGATGCATACACTTGAATGTATGCATTGCCAATTCAACCAATGCACCAACTCCTTAGTAACACCGGGAATTCTCTTAACTCAAAAATTCTTCTGGCTTTCTTAGCGACCAGCCTGAAATCTCTCAAGAACTTAAGTAAACCCCAAACAGAACACATACATACATTCAGAAAGACATACATTCAGAAAGACATACATTCAGAAAGACATACATACATTCAGAAAGACATACATACATTCAGAAAGACAGACATACATTCAGAAAGACATATATACATACATACATACATACATACATACATACATACATACATAGAACTGATTCGTTTTGCGCCGAATTCAATTACAGTCAACAGTGAGGAAATACTCTTGATACAAGAGCAGACAATCCACGAGAAAAAATAATTCCCGAAAAATTAATTTGCTAAGATATTATTAATTTTGTTATTATCTGATATAACTATTTAAAAAAATGATAATAACGGAATCAATAATATAGGTAGTTATCATCAGCGTAT
>NC_068995.1:46488523-46489936 GCF_001194135.2 Octopus bimaculoides | reverse complement strand
ACACACACACACACACACAAACAAATAAATGAATAAATATATGTATATATAAATATGTATGTGTGTATATGTGTATATATATATATATATATATATATATATATATATATACATACATAAATACTACTACACATGTGTGTATACATAGTTATATGTGTGTACGTGTGCATGAATATAGATTACGACTGATGTTTTGTTATTCTTTTTCGTTTACATGTTTTTCATATTCTTTTTTCAACGAAACCAATTTTTCAAACAACAGATTTTATTGTATTTTGTAACTGTTTTGTTTCTTTTCGTTTGTTTAATTGTCTTGTTTGTTTTGTCTTGTTTTGTTTTTCTTGCTTTCGCGGGGACGGTTAAAGATTTGTTGGTGGCGAGGGTGTCGCTTACATTTATTTCATTTCATATTCAATGAGATATCTATTCTGGATTGTTTACTGTGGTCTACTAGTTGACCCAGTCTACATATTAATAACAAGATGTCTATAGATAGAATGGGACAACATTAACCCAGTAACATGTGAAGTAAATTGTGCTGACACTAGTTAACAGCTTGAGTTAAAACTAAACAAAATATACACTCAACACGAGCTTACTGTCTATCTCAATCTATAAGCAATATTTCTGCATTTTTAAGCAATGTTTATTGGGGTTACGGTTTTTAATGTAACAGGCTGAATAAAAGAATGGATCGACATCTCCATATCTCGAGTGAAATGTTTTATTTAAACTTGAGTGCAATAAACAGTCTTTACGAAAATTACGTTATTTTGTGTAATCTCTGACTGACGTATAATGACATTGAGTGAAGAGTTTTACTCAAATCCTAATATGAATGTCTTTAACAATAATTTGCATAATGGCGTGATTGACAGGAAAACGTCATCGCGAGTTAGATGATATACTCACGTTTGAGAATGACTCTAACAAGTAAAGTTTACAGAAGTTACAAGTTACTAACTATTATATAAAAATCCTCTCAAGTGAAGTCTTCTACTCAATGATAAATACGACCGTCTGCAACATAGCAAGATTTCAATAGTTACAAAATATTGTTAAACATCAGATTACGAAAGATATTTGTCACCAGGTGAAGTATGTTGCTCAGTCTTTACGACTATTTCTGACGAGGGACCAGCAGACAAAGGAATTTCCTTTCGACTAATTTCTTGAAATTTTTGAAAAAACAAATAGCCTCTAGTAAGATAAATATATTAAAATTACAATGCAAGATGTACTGCTCTCATCAAATCTCGAATAAATGGGCGCTCTGAAGAATAATCGAAAATGTTTACGACAAATTTGTAAGCTCTATAAGTAAATATATACATAAGTAAGACTCTCTACTTAACGTATTCAAATTGCGAATATATATATATATATGTATATATATATATATATATATATATA
>NC_068995.1:46481765-46485708 GCF_001194135.2 Octopus bimaculoides | reverse complement strand
GGTGGCGGTGGCGGTGGCGGTGGTGGTGGTGCTGCTGTTGTTGGTGGTGGTAGACGGCTTCGTCGTTGTCCTTGTCGCTGTATTTCTCATAGTGGCAATGATGGTAGCCTTGCGGTACATACGATGATGACGGCGATAGTGACTGCAGGAGGGGAAATGATAATTCAAATTGCTGTTGTTGATGATGACGATGATGATGATGATGATAATTGATAACGATCGCAATGATGGTGATGTTGGTGGTAGTGGTTATGTCTAAGGCGATGATGATAGACAAGTTGAAGATTGTGACGAACGTGTAATAGTTTGGACTTATTCATTGCTAGTAGTAGAAGTACTACTTTGCGTTGTTATTCCTCATTATAATTTGGCTTCTGTTTACTTTGTCTCGAGATTCATTGTCCATCATTGTCCATCATTATCCATCATCATTACACTCACAATACTACTGCCCCCACCCCTGACACACATATATATAGTATTAATTAATGGTAGGAGATGGATTTCGTATTAGACTTTTATTAGGTACAACATAAGTTTCGACCCATCAGTTTGGGTTTCTTCAGGTACATTGAAAAGAAGTCTCACCCATGACTTTGTCACATGTCATATGTCATATTTATTACGATCGTTTCAGCGATCCATAATCAAAATCAAGGAATAAATATAATTTATAGTTTATAATTTACAGCTTATAAATTATCTTCCATCGTATTTATCAACAAACGCTTCATCAGACGGAACTGAAATAGAAACTAAACATAATCAATCGACCTTTTTAAAACAAACCTATGAAATGTTCGTTCGAGGAGCAGTTATCTGGTTATACTTGCTGTCGTCAAAACGAAGTCTAATGCGACGGTGACCAACGCGTTCAATCTCTTCTTCCCTACAGCAACTATTAATATTAGTTTCAAACTTTTGCACAAGGCCAGCAAGTTCCTGGAGACGGTAAGTTGATGACATCGTCCTCAGTGTTCAATTGGTTATCATTTTATCGATTCCTAAAGGATGAAAGGCTAAGTAGACCTTGGCGGAATTTGAATTCAGAACGTTAAGACAGATGAAATGCCACTAAATAGTTTGCCTAGCGTGCTAACTCTTCTGCCAGCTCGTCACTTTATAGCAACGAGTAATATTATATCAAGGCGGCCCCTATGATTTACAGTTTTAATTTCTGTACTGTTAGTACTGCCCAACCATGAAAGAGATATCCATGCGTTAATCTCTTGTCTCAAGAGGACTGTTCACCGTATTACTCATCAGAGTAGCGGAGCTGTCTTTGTGTCTATCAATGTTGGAATGTTTATTTTCTCGCGGAACTGGATGGAGCTCATAATCCCAGCGTGTTGGGTTGGGTGTGTTAGAGTTGGGAAATTGCTTTGAAAGAATGTTTCAAGGAGGTATTTGCATATAATTCAATATTGAAGCTGAAACCGCTCCTAGCTAAGACCCCATCTTATTATAGTGCATTATTACTTAAAATTTTCTTGTTGGCCGAATGATTGGATAGTCGTATGGATAAATATTTTACAAACCTCTAATTATGGGTCAGGATGACAAGAGGATTTATTGATGTCATATAGCAACATATTACGCTTATATAATCCTATCCGGTAACCGAGTGTAAGATATGGGAAGTTAACCACTTTTAATCTGTGATAGCGAGGGAAAGAGTCAAGCCATAGTTTTTAAAGAATTTATGGATAATCATTCAAGCTTTCTCCTTGGCTGCAGTGGCGTAACATACCAAAGTATGAGTTTCCCTATACATAGCACCGCTTAAGTCAGGGGAATCTGTTGCTAATTTATACGAGAGGTATGAATCTGTCAGATACGTTACCCGGGATGAGGGAGAGGAGCCCGTTGCAATATTACAGTTTTCGATGCGAGATTTTCTTGCCCAAATGTAACCCTTGAAAAGGATACTAGTATTTCTATTTGTAGGTATGGCTTCATAATCTGGCACAAGGATGGAATAAGTCGATATCAAGAAAGGGATAATTGATTACATCATCGCCAGCGACCCATCGCTATTTACTTAACCGATCCTGAAAAGAGGAATGACAAACTCGATCTCAGAACTTGAACTGTGAAGACAAAAAGCCGGAAGTGATACGGTTAAGAATTTTGTCCGGTGTGCGAACGATTCATGCAGCTGGCCGTAATATTTCTAGCTCTAAGTATAACATCTAATTTTATCAAGGAAATTTTGGTAGACATTGAGGCGAAGATAATGACCTTATTTCAAATTCCACGTTGATATAAATCTGTGTGTGTATGTGTATCAGTATGTATCTGGTTCTCTCTGTATGTATGCGTGTGTGTGTGCGCGCATATATTCGTATGTATGTTTGTGTATGTGTGTAAAATGTCCATTCATTAAAGTGTCTTCAAGTTTATAATCGCTTAGCTGTTTAAATTTATTTCTCTTTATAATTTTTTTCTTTTTTTAATTTACATGTATTTACAATTTCTCGCACTGATGTTCGTCCGGAAGATATGGTATTTTAAAGAAGTTCACACACACACACACACACACACACACACACACACACACACACACACACACACAGAAGCACACAGGCACACGCACACACATGCACACGCTTATACACACAGGCACGCATACGCAGACATATTCACACTATCACGCAGATACGGCCACGTACTTGCACGCAAATAGACAGTGTTCGTGTGTATGTGTGTGTGTGTATGTGTGTGCCTGTGTGTGTGCCTGTGTGTGTGTAGGTGTCTGTGTGTGAATGAGTGTTTGCGTATACATACACACGCAAACACACATACATATACACGCTCACGCACACACATGCATATAAATATACATTATGCGTTATACAAAAATGTGTGCATGTATGCATGTGTGTGTAAGTATATAAATGTGTTGTGTGTGTGTGCGAGTGTGTATGGATGCGTGCGTGCGTGTGTGCGTACTCGCGAGCGCGCACTCGACTCTGAGAAAACTATAAAACATTGTAAATGAGTTTATTTTTAAAATAAAAGACGGATTCTCTTCGTTTTATCTGAGGATTTACGAGAAATACGTCTGTATGACTAAATTTAGTAGCAGTCTATTGAATTGACAATACGTCAGAGCAAATCTCGCCCGAAGGAAGACATTTTAATAACGATGTCTAAATCGTGAAGTTTCAAATAGGAATTACTCTAAGGTAATAGAAACGTAGAAAACACCAACAAAACAAAAAAAGTGTTTAAAGGTAAAGTTATGTTTTTCCCGTGTGTGAGATCTAACGATGAGTCACTGTGACCGTGTGAATAATCTGTAAGCATTACTACTACTACTACTACTACTACTACTACTGCCGCTACGGCAACTGCTGCTGCTACGGCAACTGCTGCTGCTACTGCTGCTGCCGCTGCTACTCACCCTTCTTCGTTTCCTCACCCCAGCCCATTTTCTTCTTTTATTCTCCTCTTCAGCCTCGTCATGTTTCTTCATGTTCTTCCTCTTCTCTTTTTTTCTCTTCCTTCTCGTCTTCTTCGTCGTCCTACCTTTTTCTAGTTCTTTCCTCTCATCTTCTTCTTGTATTCTTTGCACTTCTTTACCTTCATCTTCTTTATGGACTTCTTCAGCTAGATTTCCTTCTACTTTTCTTCTTCTCCGTCTCATACTTCTCATCCTCCAATTTTTCTTATTCTCTTTCTTCCTCTTCTTCATCATCCTCTTCTCCCCCCACCTTCTATTTCATCTTATTCTTCTTTTAGATATAAATATTTAACAAAGGCATAGGAGTGGCTGTGTGGTTAGTAGCTTGCTTACCAACCACATGGTTCCGGGTTCAGACCCACTCTGTGGCACCTTGGGCAAGTGTCTCCTGCTATAGCCTCGGGCCGACCAAAGCCTTGTGAGAGGATTTGGTAGACGGAAACTGAAAGAAGCCCGTCGTATATATGTATGTATATA
>NC_068995.1:46480822-46481700 GCF_001194135.2 Octopus bimaculoides | reverse complement strand
TGTGTTTCTGTGTTTGTCCCCCCACTATCGTTTGACAACTGATGCTGGTGTGTTTACGTGCCCGGTTCGACAAAAAGAGACCGATAGAATAAGTACTAGGCTTACAAAGAATAAGCCCTGGGATCGATTTTCTCGACTAAAGGCGGTGCACCAGCTTGGCCGCAGTCAAATGACTGAAACACGTAAAAGAGTAAAAGAGTAAAGTGCATGTAAACCATATTAATCAAAGTCTCGTGCTATTATAATCTTCTCCTACCATTACCCTCCATACTGCAGCGAAAATGACTATATGCAAATACTTATAATATACGTATGCGTTCGCGCGTTTCGGCATTATTCTGACCTCATCAGCAAATCGTAATCTTCATCATACATGCTGACGTAGTCATAAGCGAGCGCATTACAAAGTAAATGAAGAAGATTGTATACTTATTAATGTACGATAATAGTTGTTTTTCTGCCTACACCCGAACGCATTTGCCAAACCACCGCCCAAGTAATAAAGTATAACGGCCATAAAAATAGCACTTTTACCGATTAACATGGTTGTCAAAAGGGAAAGGAAAAATGGTCCTTAGCGACGGTTATTACAAACAGATACTGATATCTTGAGTAAGAAACTTTAATGGTTTAAACATCTGAAATGGTTTAGAGTGTGTGGTATGGTAGAAATAGATAGGCGGGGTTTGGATAGACGGTTGGAAAGATGGATGGTTATAGGTGTGGATGGATGGAAGGAAAATGAGATGGATGGTGGCAAAATTTGATGGACTTGATGCCAGTGGTAATGATGGTAATGGTTGTAGGCGCAAGTGATGGTAGTGGTGGTGGCGGTGGTAGTGGTGGTGATGGTGGTGGTGGTGGTGGTGCTGCTGCTG
>NC_068995.1:46479698-46480414 GCF_001194135.2 Octopus bimaculoides | reverse complement strand
AAAGTGAGGTGGTAGTGGTGCTGGTGGTCGTCGTCTGTGCTGCTGCTGATCATGGTAAAGAAAGGTGGTGGTGGTGGTGGTGGTGGTGGTGTATTTCGGCGGCGGCAGCGGCGGCGGTCGTAATGGCGCGAAACTTCCCTAGCGTTGAAATGGATACAGTTGTTTTGCTGTTCGCTTGGGTGGTTGCTGCATCGTCAAAAGTAAAAGTTACATCAATTATAACAGTTGGGGATCAATCAAAATTATTATCGTAAACCCATATTTGGGCCATTAATTCATTACGCCATACACACACACACACGCACACACGCACACAAAATAGACAAGTGTGTGTGTGTACATGTGTGTGCATGCTGGCCACCGTTCGTGTGTGAGTTGTGAGTGCGTGAGTTAGTGTCTCTGTGTGCGCCTACCAATACCCTCGCATCACACCACGCACACACTACAACTGACCAACTACTTTCTCCCTTTCTCCCTTCCCCCATTTTCACACTACATACGTCAAGATCACCAGCATTCTACCTCCCACACACAGCCCCTCGTTCCCGATCACCGTTTGTTATCTCCCCCTTTCTTAGCTCTCCTGAAATAAGAATTTCTAACTTCCGGTCAGCCATTGTTATGATCGGCCATTATTATGTTTGACCGTTGACTGAACACTATTCAATTTTTTTTCTCCGTGTTTTTCTCCTTGTCTCCGTATTCGTTCTGTTGAA
>NC_068995.1:46473253-46474448 GCF_001194135.2 Octopus bimaculoides | reverse complement strand
TATATAATATATATAATATATATGTATATAAGTAGGTAGGTAGGTAGGTAGGTATACAAGTGCACACATACATGAATATGTATATATTACATGTAATTATATATGTATATAGATGCACACAAGATCACACGTACACATACACTTGCATGTGTGTATATGTATATATATGGGAGAATATACAAAAAATAACAACAGACGAGGACAGGTGGTGTAAATAACAAAAGTATATATGTATATATATATATATATATATATATATATACACATACATACATACACAAACAAACATGCAGGCATATAAATGCATATATATACATATATAACTTTTTCCCCCTCTCGTTCTTCCTTCTGTTACTACTATATTTCTCTCTTCCTTGCCCCTCGTGGTCACTTGTGTCCAGTTACTAATTCTTTTCTTCCTTGGCTATCACCAAGCAAACACGCGAACTACTTCATCCCGCTTCCTGTTCATTGCTTCACAGCGTTCCAAATACACATGATTTTTCACGTCTGGCCGTATAGCATTTTCCGCTTGATTTCTTGTCTTGTTTTCTTTTCCGTTTGTTTTCCTGACTTGTTTTCTGTTCGCCACTACATTCCTCCATGGTACAGTATAATTTATGTATACAAATTTAATTTGTGATCCATGGGAAGAGCCATTTTAACGATGCGTCCTGCCCTACTCTTCGAAACGCCTGTGTTACAACGGGGGTAGCTGATGAAGGAAAATGTTCTCTATGTGGCCTCTGTGTGTTCTGTACTCTCGTTATTTTTTGTCTACGTTTTGTTTGCAATGTCCTGTACCCAGATATGCACCTATATATACAGGTAGACGTAGGTATGCACACACCTGTACGTATATATGCATATACTCAGAACGTAAAACAGACGAAATACCAATAAGCATTTCGCCCGACGTGCTAACGTTTCTGCCAGTTCGCCACCTTCTTAAATATAATCTTTTGTACTATAGGCACAAGGCCCGAAATTTTGGGGGAGGGGGCCAGTCGATTAGATCGACACCAATACGCAACTGGTACTTAATTTATCGAAGTCGAAAAGATGAAAGTCTACCTCGGCGGAATTTGAACTCAGAACGTAAAGACAGACGAAATACCGCTAAGCATTTCGCCCGGCTTGCTAACGTTTCTGCCAGCTCATAGATCACGCTGGTAGAACAAGACTAAAATAACAG
>NC_068995.1:46471941-46472850 GCF_001194135.2 Octopus bimaculoides | reverse complement strand
ACACACACACACACACACACACACACACACACACACACACACACACACACACACACGTATGAACCGTGGTTTATAGCCTCTGGTTGCATTCTCATTGTTATTCTTAGTTTTCCTCGCTGTATTTATTCCGTTCTTATCTATATTTTTGCTTCATTTCCTAATTGTTATTAATAGTAGTATTATTACCAATAGCTTTAATGTATCAAATGGTTCTGTTGTTGCTCTTGTTGTTGTTCTTACTGTCGTTTTCATTGTTGTTATTGCTGCAGTTGTCCTCTTGTGCATTTCTTTTTTAGATTATATTTTTTTATATATTTAACGTCTATTTTCGAATGGGGGGGATGCATTTTATTACTGTTTTGGTTTACTTTTTCTTATCTTATAAAATTATTTTTGTTAAGAAATACAACAGGGAGGAGGGGCCTAGATTTGGGGGTCTCTATAAATGTAGACGACACGTGTATATATACATGAATACCGCTTACGACTTACACACACCAAATTGTCTTATATATATGCACACAAACATACTTACATACGTACATTCATACAAACATACACACATACATAAATACAAACATACACAACCACACACACATACACACATACTTACATACATACATACATACATACATACATACATACATGCAAGTATTTATACATTTATAGAAGCATACACTATATTCTGAGGACCTGCTGTGCAGCTCTCCCTGGACCTTCTTCCTACTACACGTGCATCATATGCATATATATATATATATATATATATATATATACGGAGATGTACTTGCATAGCAAGTGACCTGATCTGAGATCTTGTGCTGGAACGAAAACAATTGCAGCGTGGAAGGTGTTTATAGGCCATTTAAAATAATACACAAAAGCCGTCAGTTTCACTTCAACATTTAA
>NC_068995.1:46468042-46471457 GCF_001194135.2 Octopus bimaculoides | reverse complement strand
TAGATAGATAGATAGATAGATAGATAGATAGATAGATAGATAGATAGATAGATAGATAGATAGATAGATAGATAGATGAGGCTGCATGGCCTAGTTTTGCTCTCGAGATCGTGAGCTCGTGGTTTCAATACTTGAACCGGGTGGCGCGTCTTGCTCTTTCTTGAGTTAAATATTTCATCTCACATATCTCTGCGATCACTTCCACACCCCACATATGGTACCCGGTCAATCTGATCAGTCAACGTGGATTTGATGGAAAGCACGAGCTATAATGTACAGCGCATACATTTGGTCACAATAAACGAATCATTTGAGCAGGTCGTTTAAGAAGAAATTGCAGAACCGTCTCTCTTGGACTAACATCACACACACACACACACATACATACATACAAATCCAACAGAGAATCATTTGATCGAACAAAGACAAATATTTTGTCGGTGAAATTTCCACTTTGACGTTCTGTTACGACACGTTATCCTTGGAATATGTTTGGCTGTGTGGTAGGAAGTGTGCTTCACAATCACATGATCCCGTTTTCAGTCTCACTGCGTGGAACCGTCGGAAAGTGTCTTCTAGTATAGCTTCGGGCCGACCAAACCCTTGTGAGTTGAAACTGAAAGATGACGTATATATGTGGTGGTGTTTTGTACCGGGCGAAATGCCTAGTGGTATTTTGTCTGGCTTCACGTTCTGAGTTCAAATTCTCCAAAGATCGACTTTGCTTTTTATCTTTTCGGGGTCGATAAAATAAGTACCAATCGAGTACTGGGGGTCGAGGTAATCGACTTACCTCTCCCCCGCGAAATTGCTGGCCTTGTACCAAAATTTCAAATCAATATTTATATTGACCATTATTAAACAAAAGCATAGTAACTAATACTTTTCTTTGTACGAGAAATTCTTAGAACCGATAGAAGAAAGAAACTTGTAACATATAGATGAGTTGGTGCTGATAGATTCCATTGTAATATTATTGAACGACATTTTTTGTTTTTATTTTTTTCTTTTGAAATATGATGATAATTCTACGACCATTGGCCCTGATCTGACCTAATGGATCGAAAACAAAAACTGGAACAGAACATAAAAGAACTAGAATTTAACCCGAAAACTGGCGCTTTCTACTGATTAAGTGTGTACATTGAACGAAGACATAGACAAAAGATAACCTGCATGTTTTATATTTTGTCAAACAAGAACCGGATATTATTTTTAAAAACTGATAACAAGGAATTGTTTTTTCTTTCATTATTACAAATGTAAATGTATTGTTTATTTATGTTTATGCATAAAAGTTCATGTTCTTAAATCTTTAATTGTTTTCATTTTTATTTTTTATTTTTACTTTATTATTTTTCATTTTTCATTTTAGCATTTTTATTTTTAATGTTTCGTTCTGTCTTTCGTCGGTGGAACCTCGCTGCGTGGCAAGGTAACATTCAGAGCCATCCTGGTATTAAACAACAACACAAGACCCTAAATATTCTTTAATAAATTACCTTTCAAATTATCAATACATTGTCATATGATTATGATGGATCTCTGTCGTTCGACGATGAGTATTCAGTTGTGTATTCAGCCAAATTACCTGCTCCTGAATTAACATGTATGTGGCTGAATATTCCAGACATTTTTGTGCCCTCAAAATAACTCTCAAGCAAGTATCAACATGAGACAGAATATGACAAGCCTGGACAATTTGAATTGCAGTTAAACTAACCCAAGAGGCTTCCATAGAGTTTCCGTGCACCTATATTACTCAATATATGGATAGACCCAACGTTCTAGTATGTGGTTAAGATGTTCACCTTGCAAACTCGAGGTCACGGGCTCGGTATCACTGCAAGCCATCTCATACAAATGTCATTTCTATAAAATGTATCACAACTTATCTAGAATTTCCTAATTTACCGAACGTATGCCACAAAGATCTTACTGTTTTTAAGAATTCTGTATACGATCGGTATTTCATATCCGTAATAGCCAGCTGTCACAGTTATTTATTTCCTCCCACCGTTCCCCAGATATAGCTGTACAACTACGATATCAACAACCTAGAAACTTGGCGCCAAACGGACAAAAAGTAGCACCTAACACAATCGCTATCTCCCGTCTTATCAACAAAACTAAACCTATCAAATATTAGAAACCGTTGCAATTATAAACTTATATAAACAGACCAGATCTACAGAGAAGACAAAAATGCTTCAACATTTAGCCATCGTTCAGAGCACACATGTAAGACACAGTGAGGAAATATAAAATGACACACATAGACTATGGCCATTTTGTATTCATATTAGACCAATACAGAGAAAACAAGATTAACGTCTAAAACAATATATTAGATCGATCAGTGCAGATTGTGGTTTTAATTATGAGACGAAGTAGTATTTAATTGCAGGGTGATACAGTGTGGCATTTTTTTCTTTTACTGTTTTTTTTTATTAAACAGAGTGTTTTGAGACAGGTGTTAATTGAACGGAGATACGAGTGTAATTATTAAGGAAGTGGTACAACGTAACCTTTTGTGAGGCAGACATAAAATGGTCTCTTCTCAGGTATTTTTTATTTTTTTTATTTATGCGCCCTTTTAAAGCTTAGCCATGCCCATGGGCCCGGTTTCTCGGTTTCTATGGCGTATGTGTCCCCCTACCCCAGTCCATCGCAGCTTAACTCAAGAAACAGGAAGAAAGAGTGAAAGTTGGGGTGAAAGGGGTCGGCACCACCCCCTGCTGGAGCCTCGTGGAGCTTTAGGCGTTTTTGCTTAATAAACACACACAACGCACGGTCTGGGAAACGAAACCGCGATCCTCCGACCGCGAGTCCACTGCCCTAACCACTGGGCCATTGCGCCTCTACCTTATCAGGTATAAGGTATTCTTTAATTAGTCAGCCGTTCAGTATAGTCTCTAATTAGTCAGTGCGTTAAACAATTACAGTGTGGTCTTTAATTAGACAGAAATACAGTGTTATTCTTTTTAAAGAGCAAGAACGAAGAGGTATAGAACTCGATGAGGAACAACTATCTCAAGGGACTTCTTTCGTAAATGACTTGCTTTTCGATTTTGGCACCGATATAATCTGATATTCATCGACGAAAAGCATATTCATACATTATATACATATACAAACATATGCATGCATGTGTGTGTGTGTGTGTGTGTGTGTGTGTGTGAAGACGTGTGGCCAATTGTTTAGGCTGTTGCACTCACGATCGTTAGATCATGGCTCCGATTCTCAGACCGGGCCTCGGTTGAGTTCTTGAGAAAAACACTTCATTTCACGTTCTCCCTTTCGATCAGGGGTAAAATTGACCTGCTCGCCTGGTCAGTGGGGCGGCGTCATTCGAAGTCTAAAACGATACAAAGCGTATTGTGACCAACGATGTATAGCAACAATGATAGTCTGA
>NC_068995.1:46464070-46465430 GCF_001194135.2 Octopus bimaculoides | reverse complement strand
TATGTATGTATGTATGTATGCATGTATGTACGTACGTATGTATGTATGTATGTGTGTGTGTGTGTGTGTGTGTGTGTGTGTGTGTGTGTGTGTGTATGTGTGT
Source organism: Octopus bimaculoides (assembly GCF_001194135.2). Lineage (NCBI taxonomy): Eukaryota > Metazoa > Mollusca > Cephalopoda > Octopoda > Octopodidae > Octopus > Octopus bimaculoides. The sequence goes on along the minus strand of NC_068995.1, from coordinate 46,465,327 downwards.
ATACGTATATTTTTTATTTTTATATGTATAACAAAGAGAAAGAAGAGGGGAAGCAAAATGGTGAGCGAGAGAGTAAGTAATGTGAGAAAGGAAGAGACGGAAAATAGATTGAAACAGAAAATGAGAGAAAACCAGTGAGACAAATAAAATGATTTCTTCTCATATGCATAAGTGTATGCACACATACATATTGACCCGAACATAAACAAACATCCTCACATATAGAATATGTATGTGTGTGGGTGTGTGTGTGCGTGTGTGTGCACGCACACACGCACATATATATGTATATATATATATATATTTATGTGTATGTATGTGTGTTATGTATATAACGTGTGTGTGTGTGTCTGCTGAAGTAATTTTTCATGTATGGTGCAGTCGACAGAGCTTCCCATCAAATTAAATGTGTTAGAATTTTCTGGTTGATGAAATTAATACTAAATTATTGTACGTTTTTACTTCCCGTCTATCTACGGTGTCAGTTAAATATTGCTTCTGTGTGACGTCACTAATAGATTACTTAACCAGAAGTGATTACCTCACAACTAGGGCAGTAGGTTGACAAAGAAAAAAAGAAAAAGAAAAAGAAAGGAAGAATACCTTGTACTGTGTCTGACAAAATCAATTGCTGTATTTATTCAAACTTTGTCCTTCTGCTTTCGAATCCCCTTCAGCGTTTTTATTTTTATTTTCGCATTCTGCCCCTCCTGTAACAATAAAATATAAGCCATTTGCGTGTAGCTATTATATGCAGGGATAAATTTAATCTATGATAGTTATTTTCACACCTATAATATGTGGTACATATAAATTCGTTGACTTCGTTCTTTTTTTGTCGTACTTGGTGAATTTTGCCTTTCGTTCATCTCGCAATAATAGATGAATCTCTTGCTAATGGTACCATTAGTATACTCGTCAGCATCGGAAACGGTATGACAACGTTGAACTAATTTTTGTCTAGTTGAGTGGAAGCAATGCGAAATAAGTTGTATTTCTCAAGGACAAAACGCCGCCGAGAGTCAAACTTACCACCTTACGATCGAGAGCCAAATACACTAAACCACTAATCCTTGCACCTTGACACACGTAGACACATAGTAATGCTAACGATTCTACCAGCTTGCCACCGTACTTTTATGAATAATAATAATAATAATAATAATAATAATAATAATAGTCCTTTCTACTGGAAGCACAAGGCCTTAACTTTATAGGGAGGGGGATAATCGATTACGTCGACTCCAGTGTTTCACT
>NC_068995.1:46463397-46463634 GCF_001194135.2 Octopus bimaculoides | reverse complement strand
CGTGTGTGTGTATGCGTGGGTGGATGGGTAGGTGGCTGTGTGTGTGCGTGTGCATGTGTGTGCGCGAGTGCGTGTGCAGGTTCGTGTGCGTATGTGTATATGTGTGTGTGTGTGTGCGTCTGTGTGTTTATGTGTGTTTGTGTGTCTGCGTGTGCGGCGTGTGCGTGTGTGTGTCTGTGTGTCTGTTTGTTTCTTTGTGTGAGTACGAATGCATAGTATATATATATATATATATAT
>NC_068995.1:46459202-46463352 GCF_001194135.2 Octopus bimaculoides | reverse complement strand
TCTATATATATATATAAAAATATGAATGGTTTTCTGAGACAAAAAAAAAAGGTAACGGTGAAAGTACTAATTGAGGAACAGTGCACCCAACAACAGTCAGTCATCTACAAAATCTCGCACCCTTAAAATTCCTTCTACCCGTTCCAATCTGTAAGTAAGTGAAATCGGAGAACAGAAACTTTTACTCATCGCAAGTGGTTCGGTACATTCGGTTACTGCTCCTGTATGTCGTTGCAATTGTTCTTGTTGTTGCTGCTGCTGCTGCTGCTGCTGCTGCATATGCCTGAAGGGGCCTGAGGACATCTCAAATACAACAAGCTACCCCCTCTGCCGTAAATACGCAAGTTAAGCTGAATGGCGGCCAAACTGGTTGAGTCACATTCGAATAATAATAACAATAATAATAATAATAATAATAATAATAATAATAATAATGATGATGATGATGATGGTGATGATGGTGATGATGATGATGATGATGATGATGATGATGATGATGATGATAATGATGACGATGACGATGGTGATGATAATGATGTTGATGATAATAATAATAATTGTAATAATAATGATGATGATGATGATGATGATGATGATGATGATGATGATGATTTCAAAATGTTGGCACAAGGCAAGGCATGCAAGTCCGGGAAAGGGGCTGGTTGATTTCATAGACACCAGTACACTACTGGTATTTATTTTATTGACGGGTGAAAAGCCGCTGTGCATTCTGCCTGGCACACGGAAGATTCTGCCAGATCACCGCCTTTACAATAAAAATAATAATAATAATAATAATAATAATAATAATAATAATAATAATAATAATAATAATAATAATAATAGTAATAATAATAATAATATTTATTAATTCATAATAGAATATAAGGATAAAAATTATGTTAATGATTTTTATCAAGTAGTCAGCATGCTATAACAATTTAAAGGCAGTTTATACATTAAATTAATAATAATATATACCTGACTACCTGATAAAAATCATTAACGCGATTTTTATCTTTATATTCTATTATGAATTGATAAATAGAATTAAAATAAAATAATTTTATTATTTTTACTGCTGACTGAAATAACATTTACTCCATAACTATTCTTATAATATACACATGACTGTCGTGAAGTCATGTGTAGAACAAAAGAGTAGTATGGACACGAACCAGCGGCTGTAATAAAAAATGAGGATTACAAGACCTTGTGGAATTTTTCCATAAAGACTGAAGCGAAAAGACCAGATCACAAGCAATTTCGCAATTCTCTGCGATATCAGAGTCAATACAAAAGAAATATCACGATCTAGTCAGAGAGCTCAGGAGACTGTGGAAGACCAAGACAACGCTTATTTCTGTACTAATTGGAGCACTTGGCACAACACCCAAAATGCTACCTAAAAGACTGAGAGAGATTGGAAATGGACCTTGCATTGTCGATGAACAGAAAAGTACGTTCCTATATTTTGTGAGAATCCTACGAAAGATTCTCGAGATTTGAGGAGACGTGTTGTTACCAAACCTTGAGATACACTGCCTGCTTACTGAATTAGTATGCACTAGCGTTATAATATTAATAGTATCTGATGAGAGAAAATTATAAGGAGAAGTCACATATTGTGCGGGAGTGGTTCATGAGAACTGGTGGATCAAATGAGCATATCAGAAATTTGGTGTCTGTGCAGCCGTCAAGTTTGAACTGTGAACGTCCTGCTCTGTGTCTATCCAACACCCTAATAAATTCTCTATCTACAGTCGTGAACAAACGTTTCGTACATGTTTTTTTAAAATTGAAATTATTATGTCCAAGTACAATTCGATCCAAATATATACAGCGTAGAGATATCCTTACCTAATAACTGATCCAATGATTCAATAGCTAGAGGGGGAAAATAGTCAAGATCGAAAATATAATTCTAGACCTAATTGCTTACTTTTAATAAACAGAAGCTAGTAAATCTCGTATACGAAAATATGTTCCAAACTTTCTATCACGACTGTAGATAAAGTCTGGTTGAACCGCTGCAGTTATTATTACAGCAAAGAGATCCAAACGCTACTTGTCAGACAGTTAAAAGTCTTTGAGCAGGTCTTCAAGGAATTTGCACACACACACACAAACACACAGGCGCCTGCGCGCATTTTCATGCGCTAATAACCCCATTCAGTCCCGCTTTGAATCTAAAATGTAATTCCAATATCCCGTTAGTAGAGATCGGAACGACAATAGGAAAGCTTGAAGACAAAGATTTTTGCCTTTCTGCATTATCAGGTAATAGAACACCAATATCCTGAAGGCGTTCTCAGCAGTCATTAACATCCAGGATTACTGACTTATCGTCCTGGTCGAGGTTAGGTGGCAAGCACCTTGAGAAATAAGGATTTCTAGCATAACCCTTCCACCCTACTGCCTGATTTTTGTGGAGCATGATATGAGAATATCTCACAATAGTCAAACACAGACGTGCGTGTTTGTGCTCCAGAGACCCTCTTCTTACAGATGGCTACTACATTTATGTCTAACAACCTGAGTTGATTGCTCCCAATCTGACATCAGACCATGTACATTCGTACATCCACTCTGAATACGATCATGTTTGTCGAGAAAGAAAATAGAATGTTTATTCATTCTGGCAATGGAAATGGCCGCGTGAATCACCTCTTCATTGGCAAGAGGAGAAAACGTCAAAATAATTTTTTCTAAGACATTTGCTGGGCAGTTTACTCAAAAGCGCAGCATTAAAAGAGTAATCTTTGTAGGCATCTGTAAGTTTGTGAGTCAGTTTTTATTATGTTTTTATTATAGTCTGTTGAGGTTTTGGGGAGGGGCTTCTTAAAGCATCCCCACTGGTGTGAATGTTTTTATTGTTAATCATCTCTTCCGTCAATTCAATGTTGCTTTTCTGAACAACAGTGAAATTGATGCAGGAGGGCTTTTGTTCTTTTTATTGGTGTTGTTGCCGTTGATATTGAGATAATTTTTTTTTTTCACTTTTGTAATTATGCTTGTGGTTGTCTCTGTGATTTTTTGTTATTGCGAAGGCTGTGATAATTGTATGGGTATCTTGGGGGACGTCTAGTGCCCTCACACTGTCTTTCATTCTGAATCGGCAATGTTATGCGGCAGCTGGGGAAAGAAACGTGTGAAGGACTGTGCATGGAGTTGTGTGTGTGTTTTATAGATGATGGATCGGGAAGATACTGCAGAGGTCTTGTATTTTTAATGGGACTTGGTCGTAAGGTTGTCTGTTATTCCGGAGATGTCTGACGGTCTTAGCTGCCGTTGCTGTTGAGGTCTTTTGCTGTTATTATTATTGTTGCTACTGTTTCTATGGCAATAGTTTCGAGTGTTACTCCTTTTATTTTCTTTGCTTCTGATGTTATCCATTCTGTTTATGATGATGATGATGATGTGGTTTCGTTGTTTTCGTGGTTGGTGGTTTTGTTGTTATTGTCAATCATGTCTGACTTGCGAGTCAGAAGGTGTGCAGTTGTCAACTAGTTATGTACTACAGTTATTTTTATAGCTTATTTTCAAACTTCTAATTATTAATTAATAATTTTAATAAATGAATTTTTTAAAGCGCAAAAAATATTTTAATTGTGTTAGTTTTTATCTTTAATAGAAAATAACTTGTAATAAATTTTTAGTTTTAATAAAAGCTAATATTTTCTAAATCTAAATATTTTATTTGAAATTTCATCCTTAGCTGCAATATTTTAAGTAAAAGTTTTTTTATTCTGTATTTTACCAGTTATAATGTTGTCCAGAACTTTCCCTAGTGTAATAACTTGTTCTATAATTTGTCCTGTAATTTTCCTAATAACTTGTCCTGTAATTTTCCAGCTTTACAATCTTAAGAATATTATTTCGCTTGTTCGTATTTTTCCATGTAATTTAATGTCTTAAGATGAAGTATTAGTTTAGCTTCCTACATCAAGCAACTTCTATCGTATTTTAAAATGCTGTAAATATTGTTGTGAAGGCCGTTCTGAAATCAATAAACCAAGTGTGTGTGTGTGTATGTGTGTGTCTGTGTGTGTGTGTGTATGTCTCTGTGTGTGTGTGCGTGCGTGCATGTGATATGTATATGTGTATGTGCGTGCACACATACATAAATAAATAAATAAATAAATAAATA
>NC_068995.1:46455862-46459082 GCF_001194135.2 Octopus bimaculoides | reverse complement strand
TATATATATATATATATATATATATATATATATATATATATATATATATGTATGTATGTATATATATATATATGTATATATGTATGTATTTAATGTATGTATATTGCTGTCAATCCAGATCTATCGCATTTCAGAACACTATGTATAACTGTCTGAAATGGGATTGCATCTTATAAGGAAATATATTAAATTGCAATATTAAAATAAACGTAATACTGCGACACTTATATTATAATGTCATATGTAAATATGATTCTAATTGCAACCCGTCGCATAAATATGAAACAAGATGCCACTAAAATTTTAACCTGTGTTATAGAATATTGTATATAATACAATAAACATTACAGTAAGTCATTGACACCCGGAACGTTACCCTTTTTTACTCCTCACGACAAAAGTTTTTACCAATATTCTAGAAACTTCTTTAGAAATATTTGCTCTTTTTCATTTGCTCTTTTTCATTTGCTCTTTTCTTTTGGTACTTAATCTAATTGCTCATTTTCTATTCTCATTGCCAACAGCATGGGCAAAATCACCATTTCTTTCTCAAAGCACTGATATTAATTTAAAGAACTATTTTTTTTTTTTGTTTTAACAGCCGGTCACGTATTTTACCATTACTGTTGCTGCTATATACTTTTTATTCATTTACAACTTTTGCAGATGCTTTCTCGCTCAAATATTTGCATCGTTTATTTTATATCTAGTGCACTGGGACTATTGTTCTCAACTCCATTTAACCATTATTCCTAACTCATTATCATGTTCTTACAAGTGCAGACATGGCTTTATTTTTTCTTTGCTAAAGAGCTGATATTATTACACCCCAAAAACACACACCACCGCCACCGCTGCCATGGACTATTCTTAATACAATTACTTAACTCTGTACTGTTTTCGTCAGCAATTTTAGCGGCAGCCTTTCGTCATTATAAGCGTAGCTGTTTTGTTTATATTGTTCTGGTTTTCATTTTCCTATTTAGCATCAAATCGGACTATGATGTGCCCTTAAAGTCAGATGGCGTCTTAAAGTTGTCGCCGTAGCATACAGTTTATTTCAAGCCTATTGAGTATTAGTGGAGCGCATTCTTTTCTCTAAGTTTGATCATAACAGCTTTCTGTGAAAGAAAAAACGAAAATAATAGGAAAAGAAAGGAAGTAAAATTAAATAAATTGACCAAAAAATATTTAAGAAAGGGGAAAAAATCCAAGATGACCTCGGTAAGATTTCTTAAAACGTAGGGAGTCGGAACAAAAACTACAAATCATCCTGTCGTCATTATAAGGACTTCGTCAATTTTATATCTTTAACGAAACATCATCCAACTCACGAATGGCGAGTTTTTCTCCTCAGAAAGCGTCTACCTAAGATTGCATTATTTAAAGACGGCGAGCTGGCAGAAACGTTAACAAGCTGGGCGAAATGCTTAGCGGTATTTCGTCTGCCGTTACGTTCTGAGTTCAAATTCTGTGGAGGTCCACTTTGCCTTTCATCCTTTCGGGGTCGATAAATTAAGTACCAGTTGCGCACTGAGGTCGATGTAATCGACTTAATCCCTTTTTCTGTCCTTGTTTGTCCCCTCTCTGTTTAGCCCCTTGTGAGAAATAGCGAAATAAGAAACGTTAGCACGCCGGGCGAAATTCTTTAGAGATATTTCGTCTGTCTTTACGTGTTCTGAGTTCAAATTCCGCCGAGGTAGACTTTGCCTTTCATATATTCGGGGTCGATAAATTAACTAACAGTTGGGTCTAATCGATTAGCCTCCTCCTCCAAAATTTCGGGCCTTGTGCCTAAAGTAGTAAAATTTGTTTAATACTCTCTAACTAAAAGGAAAACACAATATTGACTTCTGAAATTGTATATTGGGTAAAATGTGATTGATGGCAGGTTTCGTTAGAATAGTTGAGGTGTCGAAAGAAGTTATTTGGTTGAGCTCTCATTAACCTTTTCAAGTTTCACTTGAAAAGAAATTTGAGAGTGAAGACGGAAGTGCTGTCCTCGTGTGAGTTAACTGAAAGGCAGGTGAAAGCTGCTAAAATGGCAAGGGTGGATGGTACCTCTCTAAGTGTAGATCTGCGAGTCGGAGAGAAGGAATTGGAGAGTGTATTTGCTGTTGATGTTCAGGGAAATCTTAGACCGAGGGGTTCCTCGATTATCCCTAGAGGTCATCCTGTATCATGAGGGCTACATCTCTATCATCCTCTCCCCAAACGTTTTTTAAACATTTGTGTACAATGTATAGGTTCCTTAGTTTTTCATTGTATACTACGTATACTTATTTGATTCCTTCTTCTTAATTATTTTACCATTTCATTATATATAAGCACACACCCAATTTTTTATCTGTCTTTGTATTGTCCTCCTAATCCTTCATCCTGGTTGCAAATAAGTTAGTCTTGTTTACACGCAAAACCCTCACAACACACACTCACATACATACACACACACATTCCTTGTTTTGTCCTGTACTGCCCATAATGTTTTTCTGAATGTAAACCCTTTTGGTTAATAACGAAATCATTATTAATAATATTATTATTATTATTATTATTATTATTATTATTATTATTATTACTGTTATTATTACCGACGGGGACAGTTTCATAATAAACCTGATCGTTCATTGACATTGTCTCTTGCGTTAATGGGTTTGTTATTGTCCTATCCTATTGTCTTCTTTCGTGCACAATTGGAGAAGAAGAAGAAGAAGAAGAAGAAGAAGAAGAAGAAGAAGAAGAAGAAGAAGAAGAAGAAGAAGAAGAAGAAGAAGAAGAAGAAGAAGAAGAAGAAGAAGAAGAAGAAGAAGAAGAAGAAGAAGAAGAAGAAGAAGAAGAAGAAGTGTACAAGTCTAGTAAAATAAATAAATGACTAAATAAAAAATAGATAAATGAAATGTTACCATTCGAAAATCGTTAGAACACAATAGATGTAAATGAACGGCTAATGTTTCTCCGTTTGATGTACACTTGTTATATGAGTAAGATTATGTATGTATGTATGTATGTATGTATTTATGTAGAAGTGTGTGTGTGTGTGTGTGTGTGCGTGCGTGTGTGTGTAGATAGATAGACAGACAGACACATAGATAGATAGAAAGATAGATAGATAGATAGATAGATAGATAGATAGATAGAGAGTATATATAATCACAGATAGAAAAATATAACTGCTTAAATATATAATGTACGTGTGTACACACACACATATATATATATA
>NC_068995.1:46455336-46455852 GCF_001194135.2 Octopus bimaculoides | reverse complement strand
ATGTATGTATGTATATATGTATGTATGTATGTATGTATGCATGTATGCAGACACACGTACACACTCGTAGCGATACATGACATATATGTAGAGAAAAGAATCACAGGTTATTTTCTCAGCAAACACTTTTCGAAATTCTTTAAAAGATTTATTGGATGCCGTGCTTCCTAAGGTTACCCGCCATTTCTCTTCTAATAACTCCGCGTAATGTCGCACTTGTTATGTCTCAGTGCAAGACGTTAGGGCAATGCCCTTCGTTGAAAGGGACCGCTCAAAGGAGGTACTAAGTTAGTAGTAGTAGTAGTAGTAGTAGTAGTAGTAGTAGTAGTAGTATTTTTGGTGATGGCGGTGATGTGGTGGTGATGTGGTGGTGGTGGTGGTGGTAGTTTCGTTGTTATTTGTTTTCGGTGATGGCGCTGGGGTAGTAGTGAGGATGGTGGGTCGGTGGGGATTCTGATAGTCTGTTGGTAGGGAGGAAGTACTTACAGGTGGTGGTGTTGGGCGTGGTGGTGGGGG
>NC_068995.1:46448596-46450546 GCF_001194135.2 Octopus bimaculoides | reverse complement strand
TTTTTATTTCTGTATATCTTTCTTTGAGTAAATATTCTTGCGTATTTTTTTCTTGCAAAATGATTGAAAAATATCTGATTATATAGGAATACAATGATTAGTTGTTTTATAAATCTGCTTCGGAAATCGACGAGGCGTTTCTACGTGATATGATTTTTCGTAATTTTATGATCTGTTATATGGAAACCAGGTCTTAAAATTCAACTTAATTTTGTTTTTAGTTATACCATATGCATATATTATTACTCACTTGCATAAGGAAGCGAGCAGGCAGAATCGTTAGCACGCCGGACAAAATGCAGGCATACACACACACATGTATATAAATATGTATACACAAACTTATACAGGCCCACAAGATAAAGAAGAACTGTTGTAAGCAAATATATAAACAAAGAAACTCACACATATATTTACTTAATATTATTTGGGTAATAACCATACAGCGTGTTTTCGAGTATCGGCTACCAGATATTATTATACAGTAGGGCTTCACATTTTTATTAGATATACATGTGGAAATCTGCAAGTATCCTTGGTATATTTAGAAAAAAATATTTAATACGGGAAGATGGAAAGAACAGGCTCTATTTCAAATCCCTACACGTGTTTCATCTCATCGCTATCAACCTAGTAATTGCTGAACGTTACATGCATTTTGTACATTATTGCACTAACATGATTCAAAAATAATTGTATTCATGTGCTAGTAAGACAAGTAAGATTCAAAACACTGCCAGATCATCTTCTATCTATTTTTGATCACTTTGTTTTACACGTACACCATAATGCTACTTTTAGCTTTTGCATGACGAAGAAGAACACGGAAATAGAGATACGAATGAGAAAAATTACAAAGATAAATTCATGGAAATAAAAAATAAAATAAACCCTTCTATTCATTCATTCCATGATTCATTGTCTCCATTTTTAGGAAAACAAATGAACATTTTAAAATAATGTCATACAATGCTAGAATTAAATAATTACTTATCTTATGTATATATATATATATATATTTGTGTGTGGAGGTGGTATTGCTATCTTTATTGATTAACTGTTGGGGTCAGTCCTAATAGATCAGAATCAGACCTATGAGAAAAAAAGTTTCCATTGTGATTCACTCTCCATTATTATTTTTTTTCTTGCAGACGTAGCGTATCTGTACATCTTGGATTATATTTTCTAATATATCCTTCCATAGGGTTATTTTTTAGCCCCTAGTCAATCCTTATTGAGCGGACCAAAGATCAAACGTATTTCAGTTGTAAGCCATCCTGGTTTTGTTTTTCTTTGTGTTTTTACAGAACAATGGGTTGGCCCACGACAGGGCCATCCCGCTGAAAAAAAAAGCAACCACATTATCCAATGTAACGCATCCGATATTTCAGATAACAGGGTGTAATTTGAGAGGTATTTAGCGAATATTTCTAGCGTGTCGACCACCCGCATTGAGGAACTCTCCTACTGATATGCTTTCTGTAAAGTATGTGCGTTTGGAATCAAGGGTGTGAGATCAACTTCGTGGTTTGTCGTTGTTACACTTAGCTAGATGTGGAACAAAGTGTAAAGTGTGCGGTATTATTGCACAAAATACCAGGAGTGAGAAAGGATACAAGAGTCTATAACATGTGTTGCACCCATGAAAAACAAAAGCAATGAATCATCGTTTCACATCTTCCGCAATACATAAGAACATAAGTAAGGTTTCTGCCTCTGTGTGTAGGCATATTTGAACGTGTGGGGGTCTATGTGTGTGAACGTGCAAACGTACGTTCTTCTGTAAGAATATGAATAAGAGAGTCTTTATTGAGACACCTATATACTATATGTATGTATGTGTGTTTCAGTGTATGTATGTCTATATTCGTAGATTTATGTATGTGCGAAAGTATATGCGCATATATATATATATATATATATATATATATATATATATATATATATATA
>NC_068995.1:46444993-46447520 GCF_001194135.2 Octopus bimaculoides | reverse complement strand
TATATATATATATATATATATGTATGTATGTATGTATGTATGTATATCGTCGTGGCACTCCGTCGGTTGCGACAACGATGGTTCCAATTGACCCGATCAACGCAACAGCCTGCGCCTAAATAGGGGGCATGTCTCCTCGATTTATCAGCCTTAAAGTAAAGGGCCATAACAACATCCGATAGTCCGGTCGATCGCATGATGTATAGATAGTTATTTGTACGTATGTATGTATGTATGTTAGGTTTCTCTTCAGTTTCCGTCTACCAGTTCCACTCACAAGATAATTATCAAGCCCAGGCTACATCTCAAACATTTGCCTGTGGTTCCATGGAATGGGATGGAACCCAGAACTACTTTGGTTTTGAAGCAGTCTTGGTTGTCTCTATGTGGCAGTTTTAAATTTCTAACTTTAAAATTCGTTGTAGAAGATAAGTTTTGAAGTTTGCATTTCTTACCTTTATGGAAGTTGATAATTTGGGAAAATTTATAAGTCTGTAATAAAAATAGTATCATTGCTTTGAATTTGAGGATTCCTATATTAGAAATAGTCTCGTCTCATAGGAAATAATTTGGGGAAGCGCTTACATGGCATCCTATATTTGAAATAATCTCAAAGACAATAATTTAGGAAGAATTATATCGAAGTCTGTATTAGAAACGGACTCACCAGACTTGTGGGAGGCTTATATGAACGTAATATTACAAATGCTGTCATAGACAATATTTGTGGGTGGGAGTTCATATCGAAGTTTGATATTAGAAATATTCTCAAAGGCAAACTTTGGATAGAATTTGGAATGGAAGTTTATATTAGAAATGCTACCAAAGGCAATAACTTGGGGCAGAATTCCAACGAAGTCAATATTAGAAAATTATGTCAAAGATCACAACAACATCAACAACGAAATCCCAACAATTATCTAGACTGCAAGAAAGCTTCTACGTGGTACACGATTTGGTAGAAATAGTAACTAAATAAATCCCACAATATTCTTTAATGTATATCCGAACACCCATGTATTTTCTCACTATTTTGTCTCTAGTCAAATGGTTTTTCTTGTCTGTAAAATACCAACACATTCGGCGTTTCAAAAGTTTGTTTATAAGATATATGTAGGTTCGAGTCCCACGCGGTTAGGAAAGCCTTCTTTTTTCTGTCAAGTGCTTATATGCCCCGTTATTAGACTATTTTCCTGAGTCATTGCATGGTGATCGTCATAACCTTTAAGCTTATATAAAAATACCATTATTGTTATTTACTGGATTGTGAAATACGGCACCGTATAGAAAAACCATTCGCACCGAAAGAATATATATATATATATATATATATATATATATATATATAGAAAGAGAGAGAGAGAGAGAGAGAGAGAGAGAGATCAAAACAGTTTGATTCAAATTCGCTGGTACTTCGTGAGTTTCAATCGTAATGCCGTTCTTCAGCCATATTGAATTTGAATGAATGAAATTGATTGTTATTACTGTTAGGTGGGCTGCTATTGGTCGAGGAAGGTCACGTGGTGTCGTGGAAGGATGTTGGTATAACCGTATAACAGTGACGACAGTTAGTTGGAAAAGACCACATGGTGAACAGGAAATGGACGACGTAGTGGACAGGAAATCGACCGCGTGGTGGACAAGGAATCGGTCAGATTTTTAGAGAGGTTTTCTTGTCCCTTTTTGTATCACCTAACTGTCTGGATGTTTTTCGTTAATGTCCCATTTTGTTTGTTATCTATATATATATATATATATATATATATATATATAGTTGCCTATATGCATACACACACAAACACCTATGTAACTCTACAGCCGTTTAGAGTACTCAATATATATTCACATACTCCCCCCCCTGTCACCAAAATACAGGATTAGATAGTGCAATAGTTTGGAGGTCAATAGCTTGAAAGTCACAGCTTTTCAATATTCTCTCGAAGGAACTGATAGACAAACGTGATGTGATTATAGATGTCTTCAAAACAAGCTGGATCTCCTACTATCAAGATTTCTAAAGGAACCAGCTTCACAACAGGAAGTCAGAATGAGGACAGCAGCTTCAAATTCCCACATTCGGCAAAATACCAGTTATTAAAGGAGGATTAATAAAGGTGCACCAGCAGCAGTTGTCGGTGCCCAAGCATGAGCACAGACCTTGAACTGAAGCAAATAAATACACACACACACACACACACACACACACACATATGCATATATATATGTGTGTATGTATATATATATATATATATATATATATATATAAGTATGTAAGTATATTTATATGCATACGTGTATAAGTTTCATTTATATGTGTTTATGTATAGCCATGTGTATATATTTACCAGACAGTATACTTAGACAGGTGGCGATGTTTGTTATAAACATGTGTACAGGACTTAATCTTTACACGCATCAGTGTAAATCATACGTATATACACATGTAAACCAGACCACAAACAAACACATTTATGAAAATGTTTACTATAAACCTGTTCTCTCTATAATCAGTATACCCATATATATA
>NC_068995.1:46442099-46444366 GCF_001194135.2 Octopus bimaculoides | reverse complement strand
GAAGAAGAAGAAGAAGAAGAAGAAGAAGAAGAAGAAGAAGAAGAAGAAGAAGAAGAAGAAGAAGAAGAAGGTGGAGGAGAAGAAGGAGAAGGAGGAGGAGGAGAAGAAGAAGAACAACAGCAAAAACAACAAGGACAAGAAGAAGAAGAAGAAGAAGAAGATGGAGGAGAAGAGGAAGAAGGAGGAGGAGGAGAAGGGGTAGGAGAAGTAGAAGAACAACAACAACAAAAACAACAAGGACAAGAAGAAGAAGAAGAAGAAGAAGAAGAAGAAGAAGAAGAAGATGGAGGAGAAGAGGAAGAAGGAGGAGGAGGAGAAGGGGTAGGAGAAGAAGAAGAAGAAGAAGAAGAAGAAGAAGAAAGGGAAGAAGAAGAAGAAGAAGAAGAAGAAGAAGAAGAAGAAGAAGAAGAAGAAGAAGAAGCAGAAGAAGGAGAAGGAGAAGGAGGAGGAGGAGAAGAAGAAGAACAAGAACAACAACAACAACAAAAACAACAAGGACAAGAAGAAGAAGAAGAAGAAGAAGAAGAAGAAGAAGAAGAAGAAGAAGAAGAAGAACAACAACAACAACAACAACAACAACAACAACAACAACAACAACAGCAACAACAACAAGGACAACAACATCCTATCTGAAGGAGAGAATGGCGGAAGTCTGCTTTGATCTCTTTGAAACCAATGAAGACCCTTTTTTCAATTTAGCGACAGAAGACGAATCGTGTCCGTATTTTTATGATCCAAAAACTAAGCCTCAGTCCATAAGATAGTGTCATCTCTCTTTTCCAAGACCTAAAACGTCCAAGAGTCAGCGAACGGCACAGGAATTGTCCTGGTAAGGCTTTAAACTGCATCCAGTAGTAGAGCCTTGGAACAGGAGTTCCAGACTATTGAGGAGTGTAGAATCACTTCTTAGCCACTATCTTACCAAGGTCTACTCAGAACCTGGAGTAGTAGCACCTGCTAAGACCCAAGCTATGTGTTACCTGGAGTATGTACCACGCGCTTCAAACCTGGGCTCCGTAAATCGGCAGTGAATTGATCAGAAAAGAATCCTCTGCTACAGTCGACAATCGCTGGCAAGATGTGCTGCTACAGATCACACTCTCTCGAACTGTATGTGCATGTGGTTGGGGACCACATGTGAACTTGCATTCCCACGGAAACTGCGAATTCTAAACCTCAATAACGAATGACTGCTACGGGTATGGTGTCCGAGGTGTCCGACGCGCTTCCTTTCCCAGTGGGACGTTTATCAAATTTGCAAGCTGGATTTTTGGCCGTAAGCAGAAGCATTACGTTCTGAGTTCAAATCCCACCAAAGTCGACATTGCCTTTCATCCTTTCGGGGTCGATGAATTAAGTACCAGTCGAGTAATCGATTAGTACCCTCCCACCAAATTTCAGGCCTTGTGCCTATAGAAGAAAGGATTATTATTATTATTATTATTATTATTATTATTATTATTATTATTATTATTATTATTGTTGTTGTTGTTGTTGTTGTTGTTGTTGTTGTTGTCGTTGTTATTATTGTTGTTATTATTATTATTAAAACTATTGAAAGCTATATTAACAGGAATGTTACCCTGAGCTTCGTTAAAAACAGTATCTCTTGAAATCTCACGAATCATAGGATCCGTTCTGAATCCTTTTCTTCTCTCTGGCTATGCACTGATATTTCTCAATTTTCTCAATTTCTGTTGTACCCACTCTATTATTATTATTATTATTATATAGTTCTGAATTCAAATGCCAACGAGGTCACCTTTGCCTTTCAACCATACGAGATATAAAAAAAAAAACAAAAAAAACAAGCACCAGTTGAGTACTGATGTCGATGTAATCGACTTAGCCTCTTACCGGAAACTGATGGCCTTGTGCCATAATTTGAAATCAATTACAAAGAGTAATTTACATGAACGTCTAAATGTTTTTCGTTACACATCTGCGACCTGATCATTGACACAGTTTTATTGTATCTCAGAGATGCAGTGAAACTGTGTCAACGATCAGGTTGCAGATGTTTTGAGACGTTGGAGTATAGGGTATTTATTAACAAATAAATCAAGAGTGAGCGTAACGGTTTATGTGTCCTTTTATACACGACTATTATGACTCATCTACGATGTAATTGTGGAGTAGCGATCTGTGAAGATTATGGAGTTGAATACAAAAAAAGAAAAAGACACAAATTGAATTAAATGTACTGTATATAAACTCACCGTCATCACACACATACGAACATATACATATATATGTGTGCATATATA
>NC_068995.1:46440225-46441179 GCF_001194135.2 Octopus bimaculoides | reverse complement strand
TACTACGCACCTTTTATTATTCCTCGTTCTCGTTTTTATTGTGTTTGTTGTTGCAATTGCTTCTCTTGTTGTTGTTGGTGTTGCTGTTGTTGTTGTTGTTGTTGTTGTTGTTGTTGTTGTTGCTGCTGCTGTTGTTGTTGCTGCTGCTGTTGTTGTTGCTGTTGTTGTCAGCGATGTTTCTCTTGCTGTCATCCGTCGGTTGCTCCGATTCTTTCTGTAGTTTGTGCTGTTATTGATGTGTTCTTGTAGCTATTTGAGGTTGATGTTGCTGCTGTTGTCATCTCGTTGTTGTTGTTGTTGTTGTTGTTGTTGTTATTCCTCTTCTTCTTGTTTTTTTTTGTTTTTTTTTTGCAGTTGATGCTACTGCCGCTGCTGCTACTGCTACCGCTGCTCCGTTTATTTCTGTCACTGATGCAACTAATTGTTCTTGCCACTTCAAGCATCTTATTCATCATCGGATTTAAGGCTGTTGTTCATTTACCATTAATGTTACTCCTATACGAAGGCACGTGGCTTAGTGGTTTGGGAATCGAACTCACGATGATGAGCTCGATTCCCGGAGGCGCGTTGTGTCCTTGAGCAAGACACTTTATTTCCCCTTGCTCCAGTCCACTCAGCAAATTTAGTTGTACCTGTATTTCAAAGGACCAGCCTTGTCACTTTCTGTGTCAGGCTGAATCTCCCTTTAAAAGCTACATGTTCGATAAATTCTTCAAGAACGTGCCCCAGTATGGCCATAGTCTAACGACTGAAACAAGTAAAAGAAAGAAGATATAAGTGTGTGTGTGTCTGTATGTGTAGGTCTCACATATGCATGCAAATATAGCTTATATGCATATATGTATATTATATACATGCATATACATGCAAACACACAAATACACACACACACACACACACACATATATATGTGTGTGTGTATTAATGTATATATATTATATTATATTATATATA
>NC_068995.1:46437966-46439951 GCF_001194135.2 Octopus bimaculoides | reverse complement strand
GCCATCCCGCTGGCTAGCTGAGCAAGCCTCCGTCGCAGAGTTACCCATTTACAGCTGGTGTGAACTGGCGCAAGGTGAGATTAAGCGTTTTGCTCAACAACAATCCAATAATCGAACTCTCTCTCTCTCTCTCTCTCTCTCTCTCTCTCTCTCAAGTGTGACACGTTGCTTACTTGAGCAAGACACTCTGCTTAAGCGGGTACTTTTGAAGCCTTTTCTTGGTGATTTTGATGATCCGCTGTATGAAAAATGACAGAACCGAAAATTTGTCCGTCTCTACTCGTGAATATATCATTTATATTTTTCTTGTTTCAGTCATTAGACTGCGGCCATTCTGGGACACCACCTTGGAGAATCTCAGGCGTACGAGTCAACCCCGGTACCTATTCTCTAAACCTCTAAGTCGCGAGGTACGAAATCACATCAACACTGGTTGTCAAGCGGTGGTGGAGGACCAACACTATGGTGGAGGACCAACACTATGGTGGAGGACCAACACTATGGTGGAGGACCAACAGAGACATACAGTTTCTGTCTACCAGATTCACTCACAAAGCTTTAGTTAAAACTCCCACGCAGTAGGAGTGAACCAAGAAGCATATGGTTGGGAAGTAAACTTCCGACCACAGACACGCCTGCACCTGCACAGCCATGCCTGTACCTACAAGGACACGACTGCACCTCAAATGTATTTAAAAATCTGTAGTGAATGTGTGTTTACCCGTTTCTAAGTCATAATCTATTGTGTACGAAGCTTGGCTCCACTCTACTGTACTTTTAATATAGTCACACTCTTCGTGCTATACGCGTAGCTTCACACACACTCTGTCCCTCTTTTTCTCTCTCCATCTCTCTCTCACACACTTTCTCTCTCTATCTCTATCTCTCTAAATCTTTGTCTCTATCTATCTCCCTCTCTATCAATCTATCTTTCTCTTGCTCTCAATCGTTTTCTCTTAAAAACTTTCCTTTCTCACTTTCTTTCATTTATTCTTTCACAATGATTATGACCATTACTTATTCTCCTCTTCTCCCTGTTACACCACACAACGCACGTAGACTCTTCTTTCTGTCGGTACCTCTTATATTCTTATATTTTTTTTGTATTACTTTTACGTTCTCTTGCCCATTTTTTTTTTCATTCACACTCATTTTATTTCACACCTTTAAGCCTTTATGCTATTTCTTTCTATCCGTTTATTTTTATCTTTCCTTCACACAGTTCTTCTTCGCTGCACTTCTCTCTCCCGCTCCTCTTTCTCTCTCTCCTTCTCTCTCTCTCTCACTCTCTCTGTCACACACACGCACACACACACACGTACACACACACACGTCTACCAAATCCACTCACAAGGCTTCGGCCAGGCCGAGACTATATTTAAAGATATTCGTTCAAGGTGCAACGTAGATAGACTGAACCCGGAATTATGTGGTTGGGAGGCAAGCTCCTTACCACACAGTCACACGTGCACACACACACACACACATATATATATGTACAGGGTGGCCCAAAAGTAAGTTTACAGTTATCACGTAGGCACATTAAATTTCTTTTAAAACATTTTATTACATTTAAATTTCTATCTTACAAATTGAAAAGGGAGCTTGACAAAGTTAACTAAATTAGCATTGAATGGTGGTTTCATATTTTTTATGATTAACATCTAAACTGTTAATATATCAATGCGAAAGTGATAGTTGAATAACTGTAGACCTACTTTTGGGTCATCCTATACATACATATATATATATATATATATCCTTCCCTGAGCATCTGCCAAAGCTTTACATGTACCACGTTCTAGCGTTGTAGTGTTCTTTGTGCATGTTCCTATTTTGGGGGATTTACTTTATATATATATATATATATATATATATATATGTATGTATGTATGTATGTATGTATGTATATATATGTATGTATATTATATGTGTATGTATTATATGTATGTATGTATGTGTGTGTACATATATGCATATATATA
>NC_068995.1:46435945-46436490 GCF_001194135.2 Octopus bimaculoides | reverse complement strand
CATACATACATATATATATATGTATGTATACATACATACATACATACATGCATACATAACGTGGGTGGGGTAAAATCTAAGCTGTATCCCTTTTCAGAACATCTCCTTATTCCAGTATTACAATCCAATATGTCGTTGCTGTTGTATTGATGTGAGGCACATATTAGAATTGAAAATTCTGGAGACATTGTTTGCAGAGTAATTCTATATCAAAACAGGACTTTAGGAAAATGTTTTGGTATTATTTTTTAGCCATTATTATTCACCATTGCACATGTTTCATTTGTTCATATAGATTACAAATTTTGTATAAATAAGAAATATCTTATTACAAATACTCCGGACGGTGAAACAAGTAATATTATTTGATTCTCTGTCTGAATATTTTCAAATAGGAGAAATCTGATATGTTTCCCTTACTAGTTTAATTTCATAGCTCATATAAGAAAATGAACCATGTGTAATAGTGAATAAATAATACCAAAACACGTTTCCCCAGCATTCGGTCTATACATACATATATATATATGTATATATATATATAT
>NC_068995.1:46434027-46435858 GCF_001194135.2 Octopus bimaculoides | reverse complement strand
ATATATATAAAGCGGCATAATATGACCGATCAAACATGAAACACAGAAACGCACAGATACACAAACAAACATTGACCCTTCTTTTTTTCTCTATCTATATTTTAATTTTCTTTTATAGCCTTTTACTTTTTATACTTTATTTTTTTCAGTCATTTGACTGTGGCCATGCTGGAGCAGTGCCTTTAGTCAAGTTTTTTCTTTGCAAGCCTAGTACTTGTCCTTTCAGTTTCCGTACATTTAATCCACTCATAAGGCTTTGATCGGCTCGAAACTACTACTACTACTACTACTACTACTACTACCTATTCTTCCGTTTCTTCATTTATCCTCTTCCTACTTCTTTCCTTTATGTTAATCAAAAAGTTACTATTTATCAATACTACAATATACTGCACTCTCTGTCTCTCTCTCTCTCTCTCCCATCTCTCTGGAGAGAAAATGGGCTTAGAGTAGAAGAGCCAAATTAGCTATTAAATTTTGGAACTTGCTAAGAAAGTATATATAAGTTCATATATGTATATACATATACATACAAACACACACACACACACACACACACACACACACACACACACACATATATATATATGAGTCTGTTGAGATGATTTAGAAACATAACATCTAATAACATAACGGTATGTCTTTTCTAGTCCTATGATGAGATTTTTCCCAATACAATGATTTAATTACTGAATTTAATTTTGGCGGCAAAATCGAAACAGCTGTGAGAGAATATGGTGAATTTTTGCAATTAATACATAATATTAATGCTATGTTCCTGCTACAAGACGATTTGCACTAAGAACTGAGGTCTACTGAAATATTTTAAAGCTTCATAAAAGCCATTTAAAAAAGAGTATGTTTATTACGGAAAACGTATTCATTTTTTGGTCTTTCATTTGCGCCAACAATCACTGCTTGTTTCTGTTTCCTGTTAATAGGTTGCTTTCTTTTTTGCTAAACTGTATTTAGCTGTATCTCTGTGTTATTTTTCTTTTCACTTCTATATTGTCACTCGTGTTTTAAATCTTAAGACTTTTTATTGCAATGTTCGTTACTTCCGTGATATTTATAATCACTGTTGCATCCAGAGAAGTAGTACTGTAGAATAAACGAGTAGAAACTACATTGGCACCGGACCCTGCAGCTGATAAGAGTTTGTATATGACCTCTTTTTTCTTTTGCCTCTCCGTTTATCTTTCACATTTCGTATCATTTTATAAATATTATATATATGTGTGTATGTGCATATATATATGTGTGAGTGTGCGTCTACAGCATGTCTGCTACTTAAATAAGTTTGTAGATAATATATCTATTATCGGAAGTGGGGTGTCCATTCCCCACTGTTTCCTCAGTTGTTTCTTCACACCTGAGAATCTTAAGATCAGTTCAGAGATTTTTAGTCTGGTATAGAGATATTTATTACCGCAATGTGTCGGACTCCCCAGTTTCAATTATACAAGGAGACACACGGAAATGCATATAGATATAACCATATGCGTACAGATGTATGTGTGCATATACTGATGTATCTAGAGATATATATTTATTTGAGTACATGTATATATGCTTGTATGTATGTATGTATGTATGTATGTATGCGTGTGTTTATAATCAGACAAAACAACATGGATTTGGTTGAAGTTTAATGTTTACAAGAAATTGCTGATACGTGAAATAAAACTGTTGCGCAATGATCTCATCCATTTACACACACATATATAAATACGTGCACGCGCGTATATATATATATATATATATATATACGCGCGTGCACGCACACACAAAACACATACACACACATACATATATGCATACATTATATATA